>NC_048893.1:181903316-182203316 GCF_011077185.1 Oxyura jamaicensis
GTTTGGATTTGCCACTTTACTACTTTAATTTATCAAGACAGTTATATCTTAGGAAAGTAACCTTGACATTCTACTTTGAAAAAGCTCTCAGTACAATGCAATGTTCTCTTGTGCTTTATTACCTGTGTAAAGATATTCAGGTAAGTACGCTGGTTGTACTGTCAGAGTCTTGGTCTCATTCATCTCTCTGGTCTGAAGAAGCACTGATGCAATGGCTTGATAGTTGCTATTGCAAGATAATGCAATCAGAAGGTGAAGCAGTAACTTTTTACTGTGTTCAAAGACCTCAGGGCGGTAATGGTCAAGACCTAAAAGAAAAGGTTACAGCAATCTCTGAATATGAAGCAGTAATAAACAAGTTCACATTCCAGAGATAGCAAAAATTCCAAGGCAGGTCATAGCAACAGTGCAAACAAACAAAAGATGCAGTATTTCCGGACACAGTTACTAGTGTTTTTACTTCAAATGCATGTGTATATTTAGTTTCCAGGCTGAGGTCCCACACAGGAGGTTCAAAACAATGTGTAGCAGTATACCTTTATGCATCCTGTCTCACTGAAGCATTAATTTGCCAGGGCTGGAAAACCTCAAAAGATAAGAGATTCTTGGTGGTGGATGTATCTACCTTGCTTAACTCAGTATCTGGCTTTCCTGCACAGACATCAGTTTTAAAACTCGTGCAAACTGTATGAGGTAGATACTGATTTATAAAGAAAGGAACTGACAGACAAAATCCCTTGAAAAAGAACTTCAGCTACCAGAAAGACAGCATGAGAAATGAGCCACTACCTCAGGGTGCAGAACTGAAATGGAAGGTAGAGCACTGAAAGACCCTGATCAGTTTAGCACTAATGCTGTTTGTTTGTGTGCTCCCAGATTTTAACACAACCTGAATAAATCCCAAGTTACCAACATAAAGGGAACAGATTTTCATAAAACAAACGTCACTGTGTGATAATAAGCTTTTTTTCAATTCTCTTTCAGTATCTTTCAGGACATTTACAAATACTTCTCTGTACTTAGGTGTTGGAAATTTGAATTGCTTTCTTCTTCAGTTCCTCTCTTCTTAGGATATATTTTTTAAAAAGCAGCCCCTTCTTCATTCAAAGGGGCAGCAGCCAACAGGTCTTTAAAGTCATGGGTTTTCTTGTGTTTTCTTGCCTGGCCTGCAAAAATGCATCTCCTCATGGTGCCATAGTTTGAGGTGTGTGTCTTTGGCTTCTCTCATGAGGTCTTTGGATACCCCGTGATTCTTAGTTTGCCCCATCTGCCCACAGCCTTCTCCAGAAGAAGCACCGCCAATGGGTCTGTCCCTTTTCCTGCTTCTTGAGTTCCCTGCTCCTATTATCCTTTTTCCATTTCCTTCCACCTGCCGGTATCCCATCCTACCCTGCTTTAACATACACTTTCAGGAGTGAAAAGGATGTAACAAGTTCTTTTAGCTGAAGATAAATTCTGTACTGGCACTTCTGGCTGAAATCCATCTAACCACTAGTATCACATACAAGTATTGACATAGGTATGCTAACTTTGAAGTGAGATGGACAGCTCAGTCTTTGTGCTTCTCCAGTGCTGGCCCCTTCTCTCACTTGGAAGAGTGTCCAAGAGGGTAAACTTCTGTCACATGGACAGGTTTTCACAGGAAAGTAGTCTTGCTGATCAACTCATCTCTCAATGGTTGCAAAAGAGTTTTTAAACAGTGTTGCTTTTCTGATGTAGCACTACTGATGTAGGCAGGTTCACACCAGCAGTCTGCTGCTGCTTCACTGTCAGCACTACACACCATACAACAGCCTATTAAACAAACACACATACTGCAAAACTAGTTCACTACAGTAGTGTCCCACTCCTGATATACAGGTTACAGGCTCCCCAGGTAGTCACCATATTATCTTCAGTTTTGTTTTCAGTCAGATGTACCTGCCTGATCTCGTTCCAACAGAACAGAACTACTTTTTCGGTCACTATCATGCCTGTGACTAACTTGTTTAGCATAACTTCCGTACATCATCATGACAGAGCTCTTCTACAAAATACAGAAACTTTTTCCAAAGGAGGTATAACAGCTCTTTAGAAACTGAACTTGAAGCCCGGAGGCTATTGCTTTGCTTTTGCGTTTAACTTTAATCCCCCATTTGAGAATTGGGAGTTCTTAGCCAAAGGACTGTCTCAAATGGTATTCACAAATTTCTACTTGTTCCTTATGAAATACTGTAATGTTGAAACATTATTGCACAAGCAAATCAGTAAAGACATTTTTATAATGGATTACTAATATTGTAACTGTGTTCCTGCATTTGTTTATTTGCATGGCTCCCTGATGGCTCCTTATAGCTGTTTTAACTGAAGTAGCCATCCTGCTACATACTATTCCTGTCCTAAGTTATTCAGTTTTTCTTCTGAGAATTTCTAAATGTAAATGCCAGTTACAGTAACTTGTTATAAATCATAATAAAGAGGTTGTTTGATCAGTTGATAGTTATTGATTTGATTCATACACTTAGCCATTTCTTATTCAGCTCCCTCTTACACTTGAAAAGTTCACACCAACATAAAAAGAAGTAAAAAAAATGGTATGGGCAGCCACAAAAGGGAATTGAACTTTTAATTGAAGAATACATGTGAAATGTCTTATTGAAACCAATCCTAGAAGCCCCATCTAGCATGCTTCTAGCCGTTGCTCTTGTAGGCTCTATAATGCTAAATACTCTTGTGTGCTAAAAAATTATGCTATGCAGTTTTCATACTATTAAGAGCTAGGATAAGGAACATAAGGAACATACCACCTCCGGTTGAGTTGTTACGATAAGGAACAGACATAGCAGTGGGGAAAAAGGAGTGCCTCTAAGCTCAGAAAACTTATGTAATGGAAAACACTGATGATGAAGTAATCCATTAACAGTGAAATTAATGAAGCTTATTTTCCAGTGATCCATGTCCTACCCTCACTATCTCTGCAGTACTTTAATGTTGGCTCTCTTACGTAATATTTTCGCAAAGGCAAGAGATGGCATTTGTGTGTAGTCCACGTGTAAGATATATACAGACTGGCCAGCTGCCCATCACAAACCACAAGGTACAAAAGATCAGTTTCATCTGCCTTACTACCAGGCGGGCCCCACATTTATTATAGGTGTTTTAGGAAGTCAGTCATCTTCAAACTTCTACCCAATCTCTCCAATTTGCGTGGAATTGGCCAAAAAATCACAAGCTTCAAAGTTTTGAGACTGACAAGCTGTAACTGCCTCAGGCCATTTTTTTATTTTCTTTAGGAAATCACAATAAAGAAATCGTAATAAGAAACAAAACTCCACAGCTTCATCAAAACTAAAGTAAAAGGACTAGAGTACATTTATACTTTCTCTTTTGTTCTGTTGGTCTTACCCAAAAAGAGAGCATGTAGCAACAAAGGGAGGTGCAGGGCCCAGTCTTCTCTTACACTGTGGTCCACTACCATCTCAGTCATGAAGATGACAGCAATATTGCACCTGGAAATTGAATCACAGGGTCAGTTTGAAACCCCTTGGGGGCGAGAAAAGAGCAAGATGCCAACTAATATTTCATAAGAAATAAACAATCTCAACATTCTCAAATGTGCAGCATTTGTCAATATGATTGATGTTGAAGTAACTTAGTTACAGTATTAAGCAGGTAAGTACCCATTACTGAAAAGAACACTGTTAATGTCAATACAAATTATGTAAAAGAGGAAATTCAGAATATGCATTACCTCATTAGAATAAAAAATAAAGGGGAAAAATGTGCTATGAATAACAGCCACAGAAGCTTCAGAAAGACAGATTTTCCTCTTCTGTTTTGTCTTTATTTCTTCAGTTTGACTCTTATTACAAAGTGATGCCCTACATTGTAAACAGACATTCTGGTACAAATCTGGTAGTATTGCAAGCCTTCATTGCATTTTGATTTTAACACAGGGATCATCAGCAGGAATCAGTACAGGAAATCAGCAGAAAACTGACAAGTGATTTTCAGATGTTCTGACTGGTGGGACAGTTTGGTATGGTGTTGGCCAACCAGTAAGAGGAAGCACCTTGCTGTCTGAAATATCAGAATGAGGAACTGCTTACCTATGAAGGGGTCCCCGGGGTGTGATAGTTTCTGGGAGGTAGTCCACAAGCGGTGCCCAACATCCTCCATTGTATGGCATGGGCAGGGGATGTGGTTGTTTGGTTTCAACTATATTCAGTAACCAGCTTGTATATGGAGAAACAGGATCGTCTGCACAGAAAAGTATTAAATCAAGTCTGCTTACCCATTTTGAAGAAATAATAAAATAAAGGTTACGCTAATGCATCAGCTCAGTTGTTTGGATTAATGTGATTACAAGACATTAGGTTTGCCAATTCCTGTTTTCAAAAACAAGTGATGCATTTTTAATCCCTGTTTCACACTGCTGGAAATTAAACAGATTCCACGCGGACAACAATGAATTGTAGGAGCTGCTGCTGAATCCCCGCTGTCACTTAGTAGCTTTGGATCCAGATTGCAAAGCAACAAGCAACAGAATTCCTCTTCAAAAACGAGAGGAAAGTTGAGCCAACGAAGCTGTTGTTGGAAGCCATCTGCTGCAAGGAGCTGCATACCAGTGACTTATTCTTGCAGCTCCTGACCAGTAGCCTGCTGAGTGATACTACAAAGGCAGAAATTAAATGTCTTGAATTAGGAGAGACACACGGAATGTGAAAAACATCTTCAGCGTGGTAATTTTCTTTGAGTAGGGATGAATTATCTATTGATTTTCTCAAATATATATTTAACTTTGCTTCAGTAGGACAACTGCTGTACTTTAATAAGCAATAGCATTTTTTTCCACCTGCTTATCTGTAATAATGTGGGTCCAGTAAGTTATTTCCATCACTTTTTGTCTTTTCTCAGCTGTATATCTGTGTTAATCTCTCCTGCATTTTATTCCCTTTCATTCTTCATGATTTTCCCATTGGTCATTTTTTATTTCTCAGGTCTGGCAGTCCACAATTCACTGCCATGGAAAGAAGAATCCTTACCGGGCCTACTCTTGACATATACCTAAGCACTGCCCTTCATGAATTTGCAGTGAGAGCCTTATTTTTTTGTTTGTTTTGTTTTGTTTCTATCCTTCTGTATTTCAGGTAGGTTTCTAACTCTCACCATTCTCTTCAGCCTTTTTTTACAGCATGTACCCGGTGCTTGTTGGCTTCGCCACAGAACACAACACAACACTGTATTGATGTCTAGAGAAGTATCAGAACCAACTTTTTCTTTTAAACATCACTAAGTGGTTTTGACAAAATGTCTTCAGCTTTCCAGATCTTCAGGAACCCTTCAGTACAGTAGCTACTTCCACAATGGGTACTAAAATGCCAACTTTATCATTTCCACCCTTCAGCGTTAGACTTTCAATGAATGCTTTAGTTCTTTAGGATTTAGACTGCTACTTGTTTCTCTCATCTTCTTGAGGATGATTTATTGGTTTTTGATAAAGCAGAATAAAGTGACCCAATAAAGTAGCAAAGTATAACAAGTGCACATTTTCATCTTCTGAGGACTAAACAATTAATGTTTGCCAAATGCTTTTCACATAAAAAGCACAGTATCAGTTTAGGTGTTTCACATAAAACTGCTTCATAAAGTCTACACTAAGACCTAGTTCCTCAGTTACGTTTTCATGGGTTTAAGTAAGGACTGAGGAAAAAAAAAAAAGAAGTACTTTGCACCTTAACATACAATCTTTGCCTGAACAAGAAAGTTTCTGTGCTGAAGAGTTATGTTTCCTATTTATACCCTCAGCAATGCATGTATGCTCAAGTAGGCTGGAGAGAAGACATAAGCCATACCACCAACTCCTTAGCTGCCTGGGCTGCCTGCCAGAGGGTGCAAGTTGCACTTTCTTAATGGAGGTTGCATTATTTATATTCCAGCATGATAAATGACATAGGAATTACCCTTTTTATTCAGATATCTATATAAATGTCAGTAGTTAAATAAAATGAATTTTCTTTTACATGTAGGTATTCATGTATCTGTGAAAGGAATCCCTGTAAGAAGCAAACCTTGCATAAACATTCACAGTACTATAAAGTTTGCAGGTACAGGCAGGAAAAAAACATTTGCGCAGCAGTTGGAGGAGACATTCCAAAAGACCCAAAGAAAATTTCAGCATTTAAAAAATTTTTATTACACAAACCCTTGTCAAAAGCAGCTACTTGTGAAGAATGTTCTGATATAAACATTGTTCTGTTTTGAAAGATTGCTCGTGCAGATCAGCCTAGCATTGGTGGTCCAGTTAACATCTACTGAAGAATTTTTAGTAGCTGCAGCACTAGAAAGCCATTAGAAGAACAAGAGAACTGTAGTAAAAGACATGGAGTTTAATATGTTGAGCACTTTTTTTGCGTATATGAATACTGCAGGATATACATACATGGTATTTTGTAAATATTTTACTTCATTATTATGAAAAATAGTTATTGATAAAGATAAAATCAGCCTACATTTTTGCATATGACAGTATTACCATATTTCACAGAAAAGTATTACCAAAAATTATTTGTCTGGAAGAATATATAAAATCTTGACTTTCTGTGTCAAAATGCTGTCCCAGACTGGTGTCCTTCACGCCAAGGAAAGACTTTATGGCCTCTATATTATTTCACCTAGCTTTATTAAGCCAGAGATGAAAGTCTATAAAAAGGTCTTGCCTTTTTTTACATCTGGTTAGGGCTTATCAAAATCTATAGATTTTCTTCCTTATGATTCGCTCCAGAAATGAATTTAGGCCAAACCAACTACCAAAATTTACACTGTAATTCAACAGTTGATGGAAATATCTTGGTTCCCTTTCGAATCTCTGCTCAGCTTCAAGGGTCCATTTATAGTCTGTTCAGCAGAAACAACAACTGTGCTCAGGAGCCCTGTTTCATCCTCCCCTCTATCACAGTTTTGCATGATGCAGCCAGAAATTGGATGCAGATGGCAGAGAAAAGTTAAGAAGAGATAAGGCCTCATTTTTGGAAAGTCCTGAATCATTTTGTCACATTCATGTAATAGCACTTGATCTGGAGGGAAATACTGGTGAAGAGCACAATTCAAAGTACTCGCTGTAATGCTCTTGGATGTCTTTCACCTTGCTATGCATGGTTCAATGTGTTACTGTCTGGAGGATTCTCTTCTGCTGCCGTCAGTTTCCTTGCCTTTAAGTAGGTTTGACCGAGCCCATGGTTAAACAAAGGAAATAAATGAGGTATGAAGGTAAAATAGGGACACTCCCTACATGGTGATGCTACATTGCTGTTTACACAGAAGTTAAACAGAGAGCCTCCCCCAGTCAAAAGAATGTTTTCCTCTCCCACCAAATACCAGAAATTTCATCAAATTGAATAATAGAACTTACTTTTGTCATCATCATAAGATCCTCCAGAGCTATTACTGTACCTTGATTCTAGTCGAGTATGTGCTCTGATTACATTACTGAACCTTCAAATACAAGAAAAATCTTTATTAAAACATAGACTGACATTAAACATCAGGGCTATACATACTTACTTTACAAAAATAGCATTTCCTTATGCATATGCTTTTAAATGGGAATAGACAGAAATATGAACATGTTGTTACTTATTTCCAGAAAAACAGATTCTAACAAATTTCTGAGAAGTTCTGACGCTGTGCTGCTGTGTCACAAGCTTTTAAATTTCAGCAGAGGGAAAATTCTCATGCTGCACAGGGCTGCTTTTCTTGAAGCAAGAAACTGTGCTAAGTCTGGACTGGGTATAAACCGTTCACAATGAGGATTTTGTCACAACCCATGTTCACAGGAAAAATTCTGGCAACCTGCTAAACCAGTAACTGACTGAGTAGCCTGAAGTCAAGCCCACACAGTTATCAAAGCAGCAAGAACTGCAGCAGATGACCCTTCAAGAGGATAACCCAGCAACTGCAAGAGCATATCTAGCAGAGGAGTCAAAGGATACGAGAGCCAGAAAAAACTGTTCACAGCTGTCCTCAAATCTGCCACAGATCCACGATAAACTAGCTTTTACTGGTGATCTCCTTGTGTTTCGAACACCTCCTTGTGCTGTCACTGTCATCAAGTGTGAAATGGCAGTGAGAGGAGCCATGCTGAAGGCTCACACTAGTGATGTGGAAACATCTTATGCAAATGCAAAGTTTTTGCAAAGGTAGGAAATTAATTACAAATAACTGTGTTAGAACAACTATATCAAAGCCATGTTGAAGGTTCTCTGTGCAAAATTCAGTTTCTTACTACTGTGCATACATATTGCAGGGCATTTCATATATTATGTTGTTTCCAAAGCATACCTATCTAATTAGGGCACAATAAATTCATTGTGGAGGTGACAAAAACACATCATGAGCCATCTTCTGTCACTAATTCTGACATTTTTTGTCTTTTCTGTTTTTTCTGTTTTAATATAGACCCTTAGAAAATATATACAAACTGACATTTACTGACATTATCTAGCATACCTGAACTGATAAAAAAGATAAAAGTAGAATAAAGATAAGGAAAAATTATGAAGAAATATGCAGAGCAAACCTTCTGTTATGAAACAAGTAGAGAATACAGGTCATAGAATGGCTTGAGAGCAGGGCAGATTTTTTAAAGAAAAATACTTTCTAAAACACTCTAACAAAATGGTATTAAAACCATGATTCACTATGTAAGATGGCAGGCATTGATATAACATTATAGTATCTGTCAAAATTTAAACACAACAACAAAAGTTAATGCAATATTATCTTGTAAGTTTATGCTACAGCCTAATAAAGCTGAACTTGCACACACAGAAAATTTTCCAGATCACTCAGAGGTACTTCAAACGCTTTTCAGCCTTCCATTTTACGTCATTTGGCTTCAACATAAAAATATCCATATCGTCTGATTAGTTTTGTGTTATTCCAAAAATGCCCACATTTATGATAATAGTTGGTTTTCAATCTATTACTTTCTGTAAACATTATTTAATACATCTTGATGCATGAAGTCAATATTAATGGATGTTCTAAGACTTATAGATCAGTTTTGAAACACAGATGTACCTGACATTTCTACTGTCTTTGACAAATGTATTTGTAAATGCCAGCAATGAATTCTTAGAAAATATTTTACTTTTTTTTCTAAGTTTTATCAGTAGTCTCTGGAAGATTTGAATATCATAAATCTTATTTTATATAATTTCTATAAGATAAAAAACCCTGAAAACATGGATTCGAAGTATACCAGGAAATTAAGTTTATTCAAATTACCTGCAACTCAACTAAAAAGAAATCTAACTATATACTACCTACACCCATATGCAATATACTCTGAAGTACAGAAATGTTTGCTCACGCTTCTTCTGTACTACTAAGCCCTGAAACTCTGGAAGGTGGATTAAATGACTGAAGTGATGCTAGTTACTGTCAGGAAGAACAGGCTAATAATGTAGTACTAATACACTTACTAATTAATGCTATTAGTATTCATTCAAAGTTATCTTCCAAAAATAAGAGGGTTTCAGTACAGAAAAAATACATATGTCTGTGCTGGAGAATCCGACAGCCTTTAAGCTTTGCATTTCCTCCTTCATCATTTGTCAGTATGTACCATATGTAGTAAAAGACTGTATAGTTTCAAAGCAAAATACTTTATACAGTTTTCCTCTCTGAGACACTTTATCCAGGAAAAGCAGGTGTCCTTGCAAGCATGGACACAAACTTGCATACTAAATTTCACTTGCTGCGCATGAAATAAAAAGGTGTGATCAAAACTGATTTTTAAAAAAGATTTTAACATTCATTATTTAGTATATACTTGTTTTTCTTTCTCCTTTGTAAATAATTACTATGAAAACATGATCTACTTAGGAAAATTGTTCAGCGTAGGTTTAACAGATGTTCCTCTGTCATTTATTAATAAACAAAAGTCAGGAGCTAGAACCATGTTTACTTTTTTTTTTTTTTTTAACTTTTGTTCATTTAAAAATGGTCTTACAAGGATAATGCCATTTAGGATCAGTCTAAGCATCAGAACTCCCCACAAAACAAGCAGAACTTTGCCCAAGATGTACCTCTTAGCCCAGAACAATGCATACATTTTGGAGCAAAAGACATCACAAACCTTTCATCAGTCTCCTTCACAATTCTGTTCTCTTCTGCATCAGGAAAACTATCTTGGCCAGCTACAACAGTGTTACTGCTCGACGTGGTTCCTGTATGTGAGATGTCAATAAGCACACTTGGTACACACGCCAGAGACCATTTGCAAAGCAATAAAAGCCTATAACTTTAATTTCTTTAGTAGCCCCAGCCAAAGTGATCATCCTGCTAATGCAACAGTTGCACAAATGAATGAACACTGACACCTCTACAAAGCAGGACCTGCTTGCATGGTCGAATGATCTGCAGTTTGCATGCTTTGAAGGGCAGATTAACATAGTGATGCTCTTCCACTCCTTGAAGTAAGTTCATTCTCAGGTGACCTAATCTATCGTTTTTCAAGAATTTGGAAGAATATTGACAAGGTTGAATTTGGGGTAGGTGTCTCTTATGTAGCTTTGTCTACAGCAGTTTTGGAAAAGCCTCAGGCCTTTGAAAATGAAATTGCCACACAGTTGAATCTATCAGTTTTCAGTAGACTGTTGCTTTGGTGTATCTGCTATGATGACAGCATTGGCAGTGACTTCTTGTTCTGAAAAACTAGTGATAGAAGAATCACATCATACAAGTTCTGAACCACACTAAACATTGGCAACATCCTATACAAACAGTTGAGAGAATTAAACCTCTGTTTACAAAACATATGCAAATTTAGGAATCAAAAAGACCTGTAATTTAGATGAGCAACAAGACTCTGAAACTTACACTTTATATCTGAATGGGTGCAAAAGTAACTAGAAGATTGTTTTTTTCAAAGACAGGGAGACTGGAAAGAGCAGGAGAACACAGTTGACATGTATACTTAGATCATACCAGAAGCTGCAGCTGAGGCTTTGTTACTGGCAGCAAAACGGTAAAACGGAGGATTATCACAGTGCTGGACTATTGGGTTCACTGGGTCAGTTTGCTGCAGCTCAAAAAGAAGCTCCTCCATTGTCTGAATAGTATTATTGCGACAGAGATAGATGGCAACCTTTTTTATCTAGAGAAGAAAATTTCAGTTATTAAACTCTGTCCAAAGTGAATTTACAAAGAAATCAATACATGATACACTACAATGCTGAGTGCAAATGCTACTGCTCAACAGACACATAACCGCACAAGTGCATCCCTCTTGTTCATAGAGAAGTACAACTGCTTGCTTTGATTTCAAGACCACTTCCCCAATTGAGCAAATCTGTGTTCTAAATACCCAAAAGTTTTTGATTACCATCCACAAATCATCCATTTAGATACATGGCTGTATAGCACACATACACAAAACCAACTAATTTTGTACCCATCGTTTAAGAATATCAGCCTTAACTCTGAATCATGCTCAGAGATTTACAGTTTAAGCGTATGTGATTAACACTGAATATAAATCTTACTATCTTGCATGGAGCAAAATTCTCATCTAGAAAGCTAGATCCACCCAAAATTTCATGCCTGTATTTCCAGATATGGTTGATATGAGAGATATGTAGCTGTAGCTACAAAGAATAGGTCAGGTTCTCAGTAGCTACTTATATCTGTTATCAAAGTGATAGTACATGGTAAAAAAGCTAAGCAACTGTGCATGTAGACTTCTGGCATCCTTATTTGAAAGATCTGAGAGAGTATAATCTATAGATATTCTGGAAAAAAAAGCAACACCTTTTTTGTTATTTGACAAGACCTTATCCAAACGTTATTGTATGCACAGGAGCAATGAGGACTTCTTAGATATTGACACAGAACTAGACGGAATTATTGAAGAAAAAATGTATAGCTATTGAAAGCAAAGACTATCTCTGGCCCAAAAAAAAAAAAAAAGTTTCATAAATTACTGGAGCTGGGAAACCATATGGGGAAGCACCCTTCTGTGATTGCCTTCTTGTTTTTAAGGATGTGCCTGAACAGATACTTTTAGTGTAATACACTGGACTGAACTGCCATTTGGCCTCACCAAGTATGGTTGTTCTTATAAATATTTCCATTAAAATAACTTCTTGAGTGCTTCTCTTTCCTTTTTTTTTTCCTCTTTTTTTTTTTTTTTTTTGTTTTTAAGTAGAGAAAATGGACACAATTATTATTTTTTAAACTACTGTTCTATAATCTCCTAGGGACTTTCCAAATACAATTCCACTTCCTTTTGGAGGCTTTTTTCTAGTTGGGCTCATGGTGCCACTTCCAACTGCTTTCACCCCAGAAGGGGTCCCATTCCCTACAGTAAGGGTCTCTGCTGAAGGGGTTTCTCAACTGTAAATATTTTAAGGAGTCTTTCAGTACACGTGTAAGAAAGAACTGCTGAGCACCGTACACTGGGGCACTGGGAAAAAAAAGTGCTTAAAGAAAATGCAGGTCTAAAAGATGAAACAAGGAATTTAGCTGCTTGAAGAAAAAAATAAAGGAGTGAAAGCATGCTTTTGGCTTGGGCCCACATAAGCAGAACAGATGGCTGAAGGCATGAGGCAGCTGGTGACTGCCTTGGGCACATGGGGATCCACGAAGAGCTGAGTAGACTGCCAATCGTGCAACTGCATGGTCTTTTGAGCCCAGGTGAGCTGGAACAGTGCTGATAAACTGTTTGAATTATCTTTATTTGCTAAAGTGTATATGTTATCTACATGCTAATTGGAGATACAAGTTTATAGTATCAGCAGTCTTGTATAGTTAACAGAGTCAAGTATGATTTCTTATCTGTAAACTCCAGGGCATTATCAAAACACTGAGCAGATGAATGTGATAAGCCTGGTAGATTTTCCTACTCTAGACAAAGATACAATTAAAGGGTGACTTGCAAGCACAGTCAGGCTGTAAGTTCCTGCAGAAGACTTTTTCAGATTTTGCAAAATCTGAGAATCAGCCTTTTAAATCAACATTATAAAACAAAGACTAAAGGCATGGAAGAAAATGCAGGAACCTTGTCAGCTGCCATCACCAATGAAGACACGATGGTCTTGTTAACAGCTACCAGAAGCCTGGCAGGAATAGCAGAAAAGTCCCACAGGCCAGACAGTAGTTGCTGAGCAGGAGGACTGTCCTGTCCTGGCGGAAGACAGGCCTGTGAGGGCCCAGGCTTTGATGTAAAGGGGTTTGGAAAGACTTTGAAGAAGGAAAATTGCTATGAATAGTTAGGAGAGTTGGGGTAGACTGCTCACAGCTGGGGCATGGCAACAGTTTTGGAAGATGGATGTGTCAAAAGCTCACAGCTGATGGAAAGACCTTCATTACCCTCAAGATATTTAGTATCTAACCCTTTATCTTCTTCTCATATAAACCTTGAGCTTGTACTTAGAGCAATTCTACTTTAAAATCTTTCGTCTTGCTTAGCTAAGCACCACTGCCTTTGCATATACACGCACTGAATGATAAAATGGAGCAGTAAACGCTGCAAATAAATGGAAACCAACAGGATGTCTATGATGCAAGAACAACATTTTGAATTTTTTTATGGTCTTCCGTATTTCCTTTGTTCTATTATTCTTAGCAGTCAGCATAAACACTTGAAGAAAAGTGTAATTTCAGTAACTGTAAACAGCATATTTATAAGGCTTTTCAGATAAGTTTAATCACATTAATATTAATTTCTAACTTCTTTCATGGAAATCAACAGAAGAAGACTAATAAAACAGCATATCATAATTGTGCTGGAAAATTTACTAAATTTAGATTCCCTTACTCACAGAAACTGAGCAGTAAGGCACATGGGAATGGGACTATCTTGCTTTTCTCAGGCAACCCTGATTTTATTTTAACTTGAATAATAACAATATCCTGCACGGTTTGACTTGCACATTGCAGGAACAGTTATGTAACTCATGACAGCCATGCAAAGGCAAAAGCTGATATGGTAAAGAACTTATAAAGGTTAGGTATGCTGTTCCTCTGGAGATATCCCACAGGAAGCCTTACTCTGCTGAAGGAGAAGATAGCACTTTCTTAAAATTGTACGTTTTTCTGAAGGAACACCTAAATCTTTGCAACAGAAAAGTATTAATAACATTTGTCTGCTATGTCCAATTTATCGTATAACTTCAATTGTTTCAGTGATTTCCAAAATTTAACTAGTATAGGTGTAAATTACTTTCCTAGTGAGAAAAATTATAAGCTTTTAGCATTTTTACTTCTCTTTTATTTTTCATGTAAGGTATTTAACCTCTGGACAGCTATTCTGTCTTGTAATATAATTTTAAATATATATGTAAAATTGCATATTTTTATGCAACTCTGAGACCAAAAAAAAAAATCTAATTTTTTTTTTGCATTGATTTTGGCAACTTATGGTCAGTTCCTGTTACCCCTTACATAGACAAGCAAAGATGCTCTTTGCTTGCAAGGAAAATTTCTTGCTTGAAATGAGATGTGCTGTACTGTTAGACTGAGGTTCTCACTACTCATTCCCTTTCTTGAATTATCAGTTTCTTGGCTCATTTATCCCACTGATTTAATTTGCACAGTGTGGTTGGGAATACAGAGGTACTTCTTAGTCCTGAAACAGAAAAGCGTTTTCTACAGGTGACAGCTGTTTTCTTCATTAAAACCCATGCAACCAATAGTAAATAAAGTGCAAACACTTACATAAGGTAAAAGGATGGTGTCGCTGCTAACACCACACAAGCTAATGAGAAACTGCAGTGTTATCCTAAGGTTGTTACTCCATTTTTCATTGTTGGCCAATGCATTCCAGACATTTTCCATCTCTGGTCCAGGAATTTCATCTCCATACTGCAAAGGATCATAGGCACACATTTCTTGAAATATATACAGAAAATACTTCCAAAGTGAAGGCATATCCTTTTAGAGCACTTTCTCATGCAAAACTAACAGTAAAACGCTGCAAAAAGCGATAGAACAGTATTTTCAACAGCCATCTGACTGACTTTGGAACATAAATTGTATGCGAAAGTATTTAGGTTCAGATCCACTAAAGGACATTAAATTACAAGAAAAGTTTTTCGGGAATGTTAAGTTCAAAAGGTGATCCAGCAGTTCACTGGGTTTCATCTTTACAGTTGCTCAAGCAACTGAAGTTCTGTTTCTGCATATCTGCAGCTAACTGTTTCAGTCTTCACGGTACTGAGCAATTTGGTACCTCTGTCCTACGTAAGACCTAGCAGAATGAAGAATTAGACAGCTCATGGCTTCCACATTGGAAAGCAGCAGCTTTTGCTCTCTTTTGCAGGATGTGGTTATAGGAACACCTCCCTTTTGTCCAGTCAGTTAAGTGTTAGTGTGCTCATCCAGGATGTAGGAGTCGGAATGGAAATTCTTGTTTGGTGTTTAAAATCATTGGCTCCCACTTTGAGAAGACTGTGTTAACTGCTGCACAGCCTGACATTCTCCTGGGAGAATAGACACAATATCCAATTCATGCTATTCTACGGAAAATGATTTAACACATATTAGCTACAGCTATACTGTCAAGTAGCTTTGTCCCTCTGCTCACTTCCAGGTGCCAGCAGCTCATTCAGCCTCAAAGTTGCGTCCACCAATGCAGCTTAAAGAGAGCACACTTGTTCACTCTGGAACATAAACTATGTGTGGTTTTCGAAGCAACTTGCTCCAAGAACTGCTGATGGGCAGTAAAGGTGAGACTGTACCATATCTGTTTTCACCTCATAAAATTCCTCTAACAACATCTTAGAGACTCTGTACTAGCAGATCATTCATGCCCCTGGAAATGAAGCAAGTACCAAAAACCTGGTTATGAAGCAAATACAAAAAAACATTCTGGTGCACTGAAGTTCAGCCCCCACACTACTTCAGACATGCTTATATGACTAAACGTGTACAGAATAATAATTCTGTTTTAGCTACAGGGTCTCAGCATGGGGCCAGGAAGAGATACAGAGCCAATTGCAAAGTAGCATGGATGCAGACATTCTCATCTAGAGAGGATTAACCCTGAGCAGAATAGTAATCATGAACCACTGTGTTCCACATGACATAGGTACCAGGGATTATTTCCTGGAGCTTATGCATTTTGCACTTGAGACGTACCCACTGGATCTGGCAAAAGCAGTGCCAGAGCATGGCATGCTAGCGTAACAGCCTGCAACTCAGCAAAGAGAGGGAAAAGCTGGATACCCGTATCCTCTCCACCAATTACTTATGCATTTATATGAAAAAGTAATTGGAAAATACAATTCCTAGTCTTTTACCAGGACCTAGGATGTAAAATACTTTCCCTTTTACAAGAAATTGCTTAAGCTAACACTTTAGAAATTTAGTCATTTTGTCTTTTCTCTGTCTGTCCGGCTTAAAGAATGTTTAAGCATTTCTTAGAAAATACAGTTTAATCAGGACAAGTGCCAGGTACTCATTCTCATCCCAGAATAAACTTTCATCTGCTGCCTCAGACATTAACCTGGTAGATAATGCAGGAGTGAATTAACTTAGTTGCCCTCCAAGTTTTGTTCATGATTTGAAAGAGAATAGTCTTAGCGCTGTCCTTAAAGAAAATGTGAACGTTCCAAAAGAAGTTTGTATCTGATTAGTACAGACTGTACAAGTGCAAAATTTCTGGCATCAGAGGGCAGAAACCTAAGTAAGTTTTGCTTACAAAACTTAAGTTTGAATATATGTATATATTTTTTTTACCTTGGCTGTCATATACATGAGATTATTAAGAACTAGTGAGGTTGCTTCAGGAGAGCCCCAGCCATTGCCTTTTAGTCCACTTGTGACTGCAATTTCCCCATCCTTGTCCTTTAGTTCATCTTCTGGAGTGGTAGGGCTTGAACCAGGGAGGAGCAATCTGTTGTCTACAAGTTCAATATTATGAAGCCACGGTAGCAGGTAGGTAAGCATAATCTGCCTTCCATTTGGATGTGTTGTTGGAAATCGCTGGCTTACCTCTAAGATAGTAGGAGTTAAAAAAGACAACATGATAGTTTATGAAGGAAACAAATTAAATACACTGTTCAAATCAGATTTCTGATGTGTTAAACTACCTGATGGGTTTCACCTTGCAAACAAGAAACATACAAAAGCATGTTCTTCATGAAGAGAAACTTTAATTTAATGTTCAATAGTAGCAAGAAACTGGTCAGGTCTTCTGTCTAAAATAACTAACATTGTTTAGGCTTAGAAACAGAAAATCACCCGCGGTTACCATGCCATATTATGTATTAAGTGAAATGAATATCAGTAAAGAGGCAAAAGAATAATTCAGGTACTGGCTGCTATTCTAGAATATCAAGAGCTTTTGGAGAATTATAGAAAACATGCAAAAGTGTTCTGCAGAATTACAAGCATTTCATCAGCCTCCATGTGTGTCTAAACTATAGTTTAAATCTTAACGCACTGATTACACTAAGTTTACAAAAACATACTGGAGTTATAAGGAGTCTTATTTCCTGTGGAGAGGCCTATAAAATTCATAGGTGGCTGCTGCTCTAAGAATGCTGTATAAATACAGTTCCATACAAAGTTTATAGAACTGGCACTGTAAGGGAGAGGGATTTGGGAAATCTGCAGTAAGAAACACAGAGGCAGGCTTGCTGCCAAAATGAACCACATCAGGTCTCTTTACTAGAATTCTATTGTAAAATAAATACAGTTAACATTTCCTTTTCTTCCTCACTGTCTCTTTGTTAAAAATCCTCAAGACATAAACTATTCTCTCTCCTTATGACTCTAGGTATATAGAAAGGGGCTCTGATGTGCACTGTTTATCTGAATTCTATTAAATGACATAGTCACTACAGCAACGTCAATAGATAACAGTACTAATGACCAACATTTGCTTTAGCAAGATAGACAAGCCACCAGAATTTCCTTACTCCTGTTAATTTATAACTTATGGCATTTTGAGCACTAAGAGGCAGATGATGTGTTATTCATTTACCCTTCCTCCAGCATCTGCAGACTGAGTAAAAACAACACGAAGTGACTTTAAGATCCAGCAAGAATTCCCACAATTACAGACATTGCATTCTGGTATTTAAAAACTAGAGCAACACACTAGATGGATTAAAACAGACAGACAGGTCTCAAAATGTAGTTGTTCCCAGGAATGGTCTCAGAGTGGTCATATTCTGAATGGTACTCCTGCAGGCCTGATTCTTTTTCTTCATTAACCTGACAAAATGTACTTCTGATAAAATTAAAATGATACTAATGACACGCAGATGTGGCAAATAAGTGAAGGTTGAGATCACTCTTTCAGAATGATTTGAGTATTTGGTAAATCGTAACTGCACACACACAATCTTCCCAAAGTTAAAGTCATGTTTATATAAAATGAAGAATTCTGTCCTCACAGCTATCACCTATATAGATATATCTACGAGAAGAATCACTGTGCTTAACAGAAGAACCCATTAGAGTCGAATCTTCCAATGTCACTTTAACCTATCTGGAGCCCTTGTAATCTCAAAGTTACCCTAAAATGACACAAACAGCACAGAACCTCCACGTGAGGTATTTAAGTAGCTATTCTGTACTTTATATGAGTACTGCTAGGAAATATATATTGCATTGCTAATCTGATTTCACCTGAACCAGAATAAAATCAGGTCAACCTACATCTATAAACAGAATTGCTGTTCACAGCTGGAAATATCTTAGCAGTGTACCACTTTTACAAAACTGTGAAGTAGGTAAGTCAAATAACTACATGTACCTGAAAAAAGTGGAAGGGTAAGTTCAGGATACATCCTTGCTAGTTCACATGAAAGAAGGGCAAGTGAGACACTGTAAAGAGGTGGCAATGGACCGTGTGTACCATACAAGATACTGCCTGGTCTTTGCTCAGCTACCTTTTTCGAATAAACAAAAAGCTTTGATTCAAGAATCTATGGAAGAGACAAAAACAAACCATGTAATGAGACAGTAAGATTCATTAATTCAGAAAATGACAGAATTGTAAGTTTAGGTATCAGAAAATGATCTATATGCTCCAAATTTGAAAGACACCATATCTTTTCCCATTAATTTTTATATAACCATTCCCATAAATAGATAGGCAAGACAAAACTCATTGTTTATTTTCAAAACAAAACTAAAATAACTAAAATGCCAATAAACAGTACTTTATAAGAAGTTCGCACAACCCCTCCCAACCCCCAACCACAACTGGCGTGAAGATAGGAGGGTACATGCATTTAGTTATTTGAAAAAAAAAAAAAAAAAGTAGCTGATACATGCCTGCATAAGTTGCATGGAAATTTCATAAATCTCTCTGTTGGTGTCAGATGCCTTGAACAGCACCAAGTTTAAGAGTGTCACTATATCAAAAGGATAGTTCCTAGAAGAATAAACAGAATATTTTTGTGAATGTTGATGAGGAATGCAGATTATATTCACTCTGATTTAGTGTGTAATATGGTCTAAAGAGAATGTCATCTTTCTTTTCTCTGTTCTACTACCAGAATATGGGAAAGGGAGCTCTTATGAATACATGCTGCTTGATCAAAGGGCCATCTGGTGAACTAGAAGAAAGAAGGGATTATTTATAATTACCTTAGACTAATGCTTAGGAATGCGCTGAGTTTCCCCCAGTGAGAAATGCAATACCTGTGCCTATAACTTTCAATGTACTTTAATTTATAACATAAATTGTTTATAGAACAGGCCAACACCCATGAGAAAAGATGGGTACTGCAAATATTTACAGGGATAAAGTACCTGTTAAAGCAAGCAGCAATTAGAACTGTCTTCTGGAAAAAAGGCACTATCTCCAACATGTACATTCACATGTTAGAATTTCTATCAAAATTGTTTTCAAAGAGTAGATACAAAGACTGCTTCAGAAAGACTACTACTTAAAGAGTCAACATTTATTGCATGGGAAAATGCATTAAAATATTAACTTGAGAATAGTGCTCGAAAACAAATTCCCATATAACATCATTTGTATTTTCAATAAATAATTTTCAGCTTTTCCACGATGATCTATAAATGCATCTGACTGACTTGTGAACCCTTCATTTCTCAACCTAGATGTGTGTTACTGTGCTCCTGGACTGCAGAATGTCTAACACATTCTAGTGTTAAAAAATATGGCCAATACATGCATGGCATGGGACATTCTTGGCAATTTCAAATAATAGCTGCAATGCATACTGTTCTGCAGCTGTCTGCTTATCCTTCCACTAAGTTTAAAAAACAATAATGAAAAAGAAGTTAGGGGATCCTCTTGAAAATGCAAACTGCACCGAATAGCTAGCTAAAATGTATATATTAAACATTCTAAAACAGAATATGAAGACTGAGTTAGAAATGATTCAATTAAAATGTGGTCAGGCATACATGGATTGAAAATTGAAAAAACCTTACCTACAGAAAAAAATAGTAAAATAGCTAGCTAAAAATATACTAGAAAAATTTTGGTTTGGTGGAGACCTCCTTCAAATGGAAAACAAATATGAAGAAATCTAATCAATATTTACAAATTTGTGGAACTACTTTGGGAGCATTAAATCCTCTCTTAGGCATCTCAATAAGTAATAGCTTTTTCAAGAAACCAAATGTTCAGCAGTTTCTCTGCAGTTAAACAGATTCATTCCATTTTCTTAAGAGACATAAATTAATGTCATGTTACATAAAATCAATGTACAGAGTTGATAATTATGCCTTGTCTTAAAATAGTAAGGTGGAGATACTGCAGTTGTGCCCTCAGGTAAAACTTTTATTTAACATAGGTATCTTTTATCGTTTACTCATCTACCTCAGGTGCTTATGGCACATTTTAAAGTTGTTGTCCTATGCTTCTAAGGAGTTTGAAACCATGTAAAATACTTGCAGATACCTCTCAAAAAAGTAACAAAAAACCTACAGAATATACATTTATAGTTGTTCCATTATACCAATCTACAGCTACGTGAGTGGTGCAATTCCACAACATATTATATATATGTATATGTATATGTTTCAAATATTAATAAAAATCCTCAACTTGTTAGAAATCAGACCTTCCCTTTGAAGAAAATCATGCAGATTACTCTCATTTTTTCTGTAGGCATGGGAATGATTAGTTTTTAGGACGTAGTGGCATGGGTAACACAATCTGAAGAAAAAAGGCTAAAGAACTGATATATTTACATATTTTTAAACTTAAAAAAAAACAACAAAAAAAACTTAAAATAACGGAACTTGCAAACATAAAATTCCATTCATATTTTTGAAATCTAAGTATAACACAATCTATAGTCTAGTTGTTCCTGTGAGAACAAAATGTTTTACAGATAAAATAAATTCTAAAATACTTGACTTGTTTTGATTTGCTATATCCCACATATTTCTCTGTTGAACTATGCTGACCATACATCTTGATAAATTATTTTTGACAAGGCTAAAATGTTCAGATTAATTGTAATTAGATGCAAACTAACTTATTTTTTTTTTAGACTACTATTAAATTCCTTTATAATTTTGTGGAAAAGTCTTGAAAAAACACACACACACAAAAAGATTTTTATGAAGGCCTGACACAAAAGCAGAATTTTCTATTTGTGTCTTCATGTAGATTGTTTGCTTTGCATTAGCAGCCGTTATATCAGACCACAGAAAATGAACAGGTATCCAAATCAAAGCAAGTTAGAAAAAGAACAGTTTTTTTTTGTTTTGTTTTGTTTTGTTTTGTTTTTAACTAGTAACATTTAGAACCATGCCAAGTCTTTTGACACCAGTTTTATGCTGCAAAATAAAATGCTGTGTTTGTTTTGTATCTTCCTGAAGAAAATAGCATAAAAATGCAACAGGTTTCAAATATGCATATAGTAGCAGCATCTACCGGCACATAACTTTGTTTTCAGAATCATGGACATAGAGCAATACACTCCCCAAGAGTTGTCTGAGATGAAACAAGTAAAGATGTGGCTAACAATTCTTTATAACATGAGCTGAACCTTCTATTTTCTTTACACTTTGAAGTGTATAGACAGCTGATGTGGCTGTAGGCACATCTGATCACTGGCATTCTGGAAGCGATCCTTTGTATCACCTGATAATCTGCCTGTACTGTTAGGACTATTAAGTGAGCACATCTGCAAAGACTGATTTTTGTGTTATGCTATGACAAGACTCATACTTAGTCCCGTTTTTCTATGAGCAGCAAATTTTGCAGATGACTTTTTCAGTGGATGTTCAAGAAGAGCATGCCAGTTGGCATGAGTTTACGCATTTTGGCAGGAATACTCTAGCTCAGTTTCTCCATTCTTCAAATATAGTTTTCAAATATTATTCTTCAAATATAGTCATTTTGCCCACTTTCCCCATGTATGCTTCTCCTTTATCCCTTCACTTAAACTGTTGCTTCCCTTCTTCATCCTTCACACCAGGCAAACCAGAAGAGCAACCAATATGAAATAGGTTTAGCAGTGAAAACATTACTTTTCAATTTGGAGATCAGTTAAATCTGTTTATATCAGCAAAGAGTGGAAATACACAGCATATGCCCAGATATAACTGCTTGAGAAAAAGCAGACCTGATTTTATAGATCTGCTATAATGTGTTACATACATCTAATTACAAATTAATTAATACCTGCTTCCACACACAGTTGCAATTGCTTTGAAACATCCAGAAGCAAGCTGGTAGGATCCAGTATAACATCGATCTATAGCCCAGTTGAAGAGATTGATTTGATCAGGATTCAATTCCAGCAATAGGACTACGACTTCACATCCAAGCTGATGAACCTGAGAATATAAATGCTTGTTAAACCATGTCTGTTAAAAAAGAAAATGTTTGTTCTCAACAATTCTTAGAGCACCATAGGCAAAACAAGGGGAAAATGCAGCATTTAAGGTAAGTAAAAAGAAATCAGAAAATTTATCATAAATTTATTTTAGGGATAACACAGTTGAAATGTTGCTCAGTTTTCAATATTCACTTGGAATAAAAGTGTATGTACAATAACTATATAAATGAAATACATTTTCAAAGGAGGTTTCGAAAATGAAGCATGGAAAATAGCAGAATCTATGGAATAGCTAGTACACATCTGGTAGGTGTTCTTGGGCAACTTCCATGTGTACTGTTTAACTGATTTGTTATATGTTTATTTCCTTCTCTAAGCGTCTTGAAGTGACACACCTCCAAGTTTATCCTTCCTTTGACTGACACAGAAGCAAGGCAGGCAAAGAAAAATAGTATCTTTTACAAATCTGTGGGTATGAAGGCTTGTCTCCTTAATCCAACTATAACAAATGATCTAACAGAGATGTCAGATCTTTCTACAGACATAGTAGCACCTTAATCCAGAGACCACCACTGCTCCAAAGCACCGTGACTAAGGCATGTGCTGTGCCTTTGTGATCCTTCAGAAGGTCAAAGCCCAAGACAGCACAAAGGGAAAGATCAGTACTCTCTCTCTCCACTTAATATGTCACCAATCTACACCTTTGATTCTAAGTCTTATTCAAAGAAATAGTCCAATCAGCTATAAATATAGGAATATTACTGGGTAGTTGCAAGGTGAACAGAGAAACTCATCTTCATGTAAAATGGAAGAGACAATGGCAAGAATAATCTATTGTGTGTTCTTAGTAAAATAAAAAATAAAATAAATGAAATGAAATATTTCTTTCCTCTCCTGAATCATTTATCCTCTTGACTTCTTTGGAACACTGACCCACTCACTTTCACTCAAATACGTTTCACCAGTATCTATGTCACTGAGCAGGAAGGGATTTTACATTCTTATTCCACAGAAACTTGAGGCAGGTGGGTGGAAGTAGTCCAAATAGAAATAAGAATATTTTGAGCTCATGCCATTTTTAACTTTTCTTTATCAGCAGATGAAAAGCCTATCTTTCTGCTGCAAGCAGCAATGAGCCATAAGGCAAATTTTAGCTTATTATTTATGTATTTTATAGTCTCAGAAATAATATTTTTTACTGTTAAAATACTTCTTAAATTAATTACACTTTTGTATTAGAAATTTACATAAAGCTACTGTTAACTGCTCAAAATAGAAATGTATACAATCATAGTTCTTACAGTCACAAACTTTTTAGTCACCAAGTACAGAAATTAAAATTATTCACCAGTGTTGCATTTGGGTGAGTACTTACACGTAAATCTTGACAAGCCAGAATGTTATCAAGCCATTTGTACAGATAGCCGTCAGGGGAAAGACCAACATTGTCAAATACTGGTCCACAGCAGAGCACTGCCGACATGGCCTAAAAGAACAAGGAACTTTGATTACACAGAAAAGTAAGGTGAATGAACCTTTCAGAATGATTTAAGCCCAGATCCAGACTAACAAGGTTGCCAATTGTTTTTGGTTTTGAGGGAAGTATGATGAAAATGGTCACAGCTGATTTTGCTAGAATTTGGTAATTAGGTTGCTGTAGATGTTACTGGATTTCAAGCTAATACTGAGTTCAAGCATTTTGAAAGGAGTATGACAGACCAGTTCCCCCATTCTTCAAAATACATTTTGTTGTTTTACCAATTCCTCATAAATCAAGCTAAAAAAAAATTACACCAAGTGATGCAACTTATATAAATACATGGGCTATTAATTTCCCATCTTACCTACGTAGGGGAGTTGCAACTGTTTTTGCTGCAAAAGTATCTTAGCATTACTGAGCATGTCTCCAGGCAAGTGTGGGAGACAGTCCTGAGATGTACATGTGATACTGAACTGATACTGTATTTAATTTCAGACCCTAATATCCTCTCACTGAGTCTAACAATCTGTTAATGAACGCTTAAATAACATTTTAAAATGCATTCTGGTTTTCAAAATAATTAGCTTTGAATAGTGTCTGCAAAGAAAACAACGCATAACTGCAGGGGTTGATACTGTTATATTCTGTGATATCACTACATAAACATGCTAATATACAAGTTCACATCAAGTATGAAAAATCAAATTACTGCGAAATAAAATGAAATAAACCCCACAATTCCTTGTATTTTGATTGGAAATTGATATTATGGATTTTGACAGTGAAATTTTAGTACCTTTAATGCACAATACTGGTATCTTGTAATCTGATGATTTCTGTCACTGTAACGATCCAGGGGTGTGAACATAATACTGAAAGGTCCTGCCCACTGGCTGAATAAGATGAATAGGTGATGCCTCAAGCTCTGCTGTGGGAACAGAAATCTCCTGTGGTGAACTAAGTGAATAGAAATAGAAATAGTTGAGATTTGTTAATGTTAAAAAAAAAAACATTCATGTGGCAGAGATGATAATTTCAAATTTCTATAAACAGGGAGTTTTTCTCTAATGTTCAGTATATACTTACTCCAAAATATCTAAGTTCCTTCTTAAAATATAACAGTGAATAAAATGTATTCTATTTCTAAGAACCTTACCTTCAATTCTGACTTTATGTATATTTATAAAAAGACATATATCTGACTTTAGAAACAGAAATAAACTAATTATAAAACCAAGCTTTTCTTTTTTTTTTTTTTTTTCTTCTTGCATCTTTTTAGTGGCAACTATTTGCTTGTTTTTTTTCCAAACCTTTAAATGCAAGCCCAAACAATACAGCCATAGGTGTGGGAAAGAAATAAAGGAAACTTGGTATCAGTTTATTTATGACAAAGATACTTCCTGAACAGCTAAATTATTTAAGCAAATGAAAAATACCTATGTCTTCTTAACCATTTAGGGAAAATAAATAAGATAAATGTATTAAACAATAGCTTTAGTTCTCCTAAGCAAAATGTGATGGAAGAGGTGGAATTATGTGTATTAAAGAGAACGGTAAACTACTACCAGTTAAATATTTTTCACCTAGAAACTTTGCTGGAAGCTAACAAAGTCTATTTAGACAATACTAAAGCAAATCAATATGAGCAATGACTAAAGATGATATATGTTGACACAATAAACATTTGTTTGCTAGCAGTTAAATGTTATGGCTCCAGTAGCTATTGATATATTTTACAACTGTCGTATTACCAGAAAATACATCTCTTCAAATAATTATGTACTGAATTATTGGAATTCATCAGTTACTGTTGCATTTTCTCAAAACACACAACATTGCCGTTTCACTGTGTAAAATTCCTAAGATATGCAGTCCTTTGTTTTGTTATGTGCCTTGTAGAATGTGAGAATAAATGCAGAGAGGAAGGCCTTTGGAAATATTAATGGCAAAGTAACTACTAGAGAAATTCTGCGTTTTTAATGAGCATCATTCACAAAATGAATAAAGGAAATAAATTCAATATTTCATTTGTTAACAGCAGCTCAGAACTTGACTTGACTCGGTTCAAGAGATGTTTTTTAACTTAACAGCAGGCATGCCATTTTTTCCTTATCTTGTCCAACTAATGTATATTTTTATGAACATTATCTCTGGAGACAAGTACACAACTTTGACAAAATTTGCATACTTGGAATGTACATTATTTGTTCACTATTTATTCCCTTACTGTACTCTTTTGAATTCCTTCATTCCTTCGTATTTGTTGTGACAAATACTGTTATGTCTTGTCATATATGATCTGGGGATAGTAAATGTACATAGACTGAGTAAGCTCCAGACCTTATCTTCCAGCAATTACATGGGAATCTTTAAAGTAGGCTTTTTCTTGTATTTTTTGCTAATGGAATTATGTTACATTTCTGAAGTGATCTTGCAATATATTAAAAGCATGAAATCCATCAGAAATCTCTGGTATGCAACTGTAGTTAGATAACGGGATACAGTCTCCACACCTTGGGCAGGTTTTCCTTTACATTTAATACTGTACATTTTCTGCACCTATCTATATTTTGCAAGGCCTGTCTGAGTTTATGAAGAGTCTGGCAATAAAGTCAAATGGAGACAGATAAGGTCTTATGTCAGAGAAACCTGGAGCCCCAGAAGGTCACAGGTAATTTCTTATCTGGGCTTTTAAAAAGAAGGTTCTTATATATGACTACAACAAGCCTCAACAAGATTTTAGATCTGACTCTCAATAGACCTTAGAACTCTTGTCTACATTTCCCTTTACATTTGCAATACGACAATTCACAAAAACAAACAGAAAAGAAGAAAAAATAAATGACTTTTCCAATAAATACATTAAATGCAATTGCATAATACATTGAGACCGTACCTGGAACACACTGAATCAAGTTGGCAATCATTGCACTGAAATGCGCTCTCATGTCCTTAAGGATTTCGACTTCTTTATCATTTTCAGCCTCCAGAAGCATGCGAGTCAGATCAACATACTCTAGGAACAAGGCTCCAAGGGCTAATGTATCTCTTTCTAAGGCTCCATTTGTACTAGCATAAAGCAAAGTTGTACGTTAAAATAAAAACAGTGTAGTTATACTATAGCTTCCTGAAGAAATACACAAAAATCCTTCCATATCTATTGCACAATTCTTGATGTAGTGATGTAGTATTGTAAACACTGAAAATTATTTCAAGTAAAGAGCAGTATATATGACAAATGATAGTCCTACCTGTCACTTATGACACCAGCATCAGCAAGTAGTTCAAAAATTCGCAGTAACTGTAGTCTTAGTAGATCTCGGCGTTCTCGACGTTTCTTGTTCTTGAAATTTTAAAAAATACAGCCATTTTTATATTCATAGGTGCATAAATTAAAAACTAGTAACTTCAAAAATGTCTGTACAGTGGATATTTAAAAATTCTGGTTCAAGCATTTTTTTCATGATGTAACTTGATTGCTTTTGGGTATTTCATAACTACAGCGTACTTATATATCAACACAGAGATAAATATGACCAAATTTTTGTCTTTCAAACTGTCCTTGGACAAACTGCTAACAGCTACCTTAGTCCTCATTGAAAACATGGAAATGAAATAATGAAAAGTTGGATAAAAAATAATTAATATTCAAGGTTTCTGTGCTATCTTCAGGTAGTAGGGATATTCATGTTAGCTTTACACCATCTACTCTGGGCACCAGAAGCATTGTGAAGTGCAGAACAGATATCCAGACCCTAAGAAAATATTTTAGTGATTAACCACTCTTTAACTTGGTAATGCTGAAGCTACATTATCACCCATAATCAAGTTAGCTCCTTGCAGACACCACTCTAGTACACTGCTCTTGGATGTTTTGACTGCAATAGCTATACACACAGTTAACATACTCTTCCAGTAGAACAGGACTGCACTGTTGTTAACTGGTTCATTGTATCTCATTATCTTCTAGAAACTGCCTTTTCTGTCGTCTATCTTGCCTTGAAAGATGTGAATGCAACAAGGACTGCTCTTTGCTGAAGGGCTAAAATGACTTGTTTCTTTGTATCTTGCATCGCCACTAAGCAAAAATATGAGAGGTCAAGAAGCTGCAATTGCACTCAAAGAAATTTGCTGCCAGGACAAGAAAAGCTCAGAGAAAGCTTATATTTTCCTCTTCAGAATGTAAGAATTACAGTACTGAAGCAGATCAAAGGTTTATCTCATCTTTATGGCCCTGTCAATGGACAGTAAGTAGATGCTTGGGAAACGAAAAGCAACACTTTCCCTGGTATTCTGTCCCAGACTGCAGCAATTTAGCCAAATTTTTAATCAAATCATTATGCCATTTGATTTCTCCTACGTAGAGCCCTGGTTTGCTCCCTTTATAACTCAAAGGTTCCAGGAAGCACATGCAGAGAAAAAAAAACACGCTTTTTTTTTTTTTTTTTTTGGTAATGTAATATTGAACAAGCACAGCTCTCTCCTGCACTACCATCAGAGCTGAAGCTGTAACACTGCACCACGGCAAGCTCTGTGCCAGTCTCTCCATGGGGGATCTTGTGTAATGTCCATATTGGTTTTCCCCTGCAGTTCTTGGCTGTCTTGATAATTCTCTTTCTAGTCATGGCATATGTCAGTTCAGGGAAGTTATTTCTGCTGTGTTGGATACCTGCCTGCCCGCATGGAAGCTTGCCATATTCTCCGTAGCTACCTGACCCGTACAATCACTCCTGGGTGGCACTGCTTGCAGGAAGGTGGCCCAGTTCTTCATAGCAGGAGCAGTATGTGAATTAATACTGTGGTTCCTTCTTCTCACATATCTCTACTGACATTTCCATGTGCTAAATTTGCTCTCAGAGCACACTGTTAGCATCTGTGTTCTCATGATTCCTTTCCTGAGGGTGGACTGGATATGTATGCTTTCAGAAAAGGCCACGCAAGTCCAAGTTGTCTTCAAGGGTGCAAAAGGCAGAAAAGCAAGAGGCTGCTCTAACACATACATTAATCCACTTCTGCCCAGTATCAAAACAGGTGACCTTCAAATCAATGACTTCATAGGGATGGAAGGCACACAAAGGAATTGAGGTGCAAAGCAGCACAGAGAGGAAACAGTAGAAGATGTTTGCTAAACACAATTATTAAGAATTGTCTATGTAAAAACATGAATGAAGCTCCTCAGAGTGATTTTTTTGTTTGTTTATCGCTATATTGGCCATAGCTGAGAAGCTCTGCATGTCTGTTGTTTTAAGCTCTTCCTCTTCTCCATTCTCTGCATGACTTCTGCATGGAAGAATATGACTGGGCAGATAGTGACAACACACCAGGTCACCATTAGGGAACCTTATTGAAACTGCTGTGGAAGATAGTGCAGTGAATGCACAATTTGAAATTGCTGGAGAACAACATAAACTAGCCTAGACAGAGGACGGTAATAACGCAGAGCTTTCTGTATGAAGCCATGCAGACTTCTCAGCAGAACTGCATGGACACAGTGGCTTTGTCTATGCCGGTAAACACAGACAAGGACTGCTAAGGGCCCCAGCATCAAGTGGCACAGATGGCCTCATATTCACAGTGCTCCAGAAGACCCCAAGAAGGTTGGCTATCCCCATGTTGCCCAGCAGAACTCATGCAATGCTGCTCTGGCCCGAGGCACTGTTTTCTTATCACAGACTGGCTGCTGTAACACGAGGGCTGTGCTGTAGCCAGAGCAGTGCTTTTGTAACCTAGGTCTGAGGAAGGGAATGAGAAGCATTGCAGAGCAAAAGCAGCTTGGGTAGTTTTAAAGATTGTGTATAGTGGCTTGGTGTCTTCTAGGGCTTGTGCCTGGGAGTGAGCAACCTCAGAGCTGTGAAAATTGAACCAAACAGCAACTCAGGTCCAGCTCTACTCATGGCTTTCTCCTGTAGCTACATACACATTGTATGACTGAACTGCTTAGCGAGGCTTTGGAAGTTTTTAAGAACAGTTTGAAAGACATCTGTCAGGTACTACACAAGACTAGTTCATGCTCTCTTGGATAGATTGGATGATCCGTTGGAATCCCTTCTAGAACTGTTTTCTATTGTAACAAAGGAAATACTATCATGAAGGTGAAAACGCTGATGAATTGCTGCAGTTAACCTGCTCTATTCACAATGAACAAATACAGACAACTAGAATTGAAATAGATGACTCTGCCTCTGCTGCAAATAAAAAGCACATCAGATCACCACTGTGAGATGTGCTTGTAGCCCATTGGTGTTATAATTGATTTTTTTGTCAGATTCTGAAAGTGGTTTCTCTATGACAGGTTACATTTTTGACTGGAATTTTTTCCTCAGAATGGCTTTCTATATTGTACATTTTCTATCACTGAAAAAATTTAAATTAAACTAAGTTTTAATGCAATTATTTAAATTATGTTATTATACACAGCTATTGAAATGCTTGTTGCACACAGAAATTTACTTTTTACTTAGTACAAAAGAAGATCTTTGCTTTTCAAGGAGAAAAAAATCACTATTTTGAAATTCATTTTGCAGTTTAAACAAACTAGTACATTTAATTTCCTCAACTAACCTCTGGTCTTCTTTCAAGGGCTTCTTTCATTAGTGGGTGAAGTTCTTCTACTAATTCCCTAAATTAAAAAAAAAAAGTCATTAATGAAATCTAGTTTCCTCTAACAAGCATCAGTATTAAACTCATTACATATAAACTAAGGTCTGAAGTGCAAATAAAAAAATCAAGTATATTTAAATTACAAAAAAGTAATGTATTTGAATTAGAAAAAAATAACTGAGAATATGATAAATGGGGAAGTACCTGAAAACAAGAGAATTTGTTCTTCCAAATCCTAATACAAGTGATTCTGTTATTTCTATGCTTTCCAGTCTCATCAAAGGCACTAGTTGCTTTAGTAAGACTCCAACAGATGGAGTCCCAATAGCCTAAAATATATTAAGAAATCATTGACATTTCACTGTAAGGATTATCGACACTGAGTAAAAACATATTTTTCTTTACAAAATTGCATTGTCTAAGAATCAATAGATAGTTAAAAAACATGCTGAAATGATTTTACTATAATGGATATTAATAAACCAGCCTAACTGCATGTCTGCTACATTGTAATCATCTCAATAAGGCCTAGCAAATATGTATATTTGAGGAATCCCTTTACTTTCATTCAGATTATTGTAATTTACTGAGTTTATTATTTCACTACCGCTCCTCTCAGGCTGCTGCTAGTTGAAACTATATTTCATACAATATTCCTTCACGTCCAAGCAGGCCTACAATGTATATTCAGAAATCTGCCTTATTGCTTAATAGCTGTAGATTTTTTGTTATAAATCTACAAACTGGAGTACGCTACAACTAAAGAAAGGGGTTGACATGCTAAAGTTAACTTCAAACACATCACATACAAAATGTCTATACTTTGAATATACATCACCCAGAATGCAAAAAAAGTAGTACTTTGAAAATGCCATAGCTTTTGCCAAATACTTATTGACATTTCATGTTAAACATATGTTATAATTGTTAATTACATGCCTTAAGCAGTTTGTGTATAACAAAATATTCCCCCAGCTGAAATACTTTCATCAGGATGTACTTTCATCATCGTTTCACATACCAATATAGTTTAAAACTTTTCTAAATAAATACAGAATAATTTGCCTGAAGCAGGGCACATCACCTTATTATCATAGTTCACTGTTCCATCAGGAGTGGTAGCCATGATCTCAGGTGTTGAAGCACGCAAGTGTCCCGGGCTCATGATGCTGGGCTTTGCTACTCCAAAACACAGAATAAGATAGTTTCTCCACAAAGTGACGTAGTTGTCTCCACTACTTGCTGTACTTGTTTTCTTTGCATTAACAGGAATACTAGAATTTAAAAAGTAGATTAAATTATAAATTAATTTAATAAAAAGATTATAATTAATTAATATTTCAGATAATATAAAATGATTAATATAAATAATTTAAATTATTAAAATTAGTTCCCAGTCTTAATTCCTCAGTATCTTGGAGGAATCAACTTCCTTTATCAAAAGGGAATGAAATATGCTATTTAGCCATCAGTTGCTATTGAACAGGACAAGAGTTGGATAGCAACTCTGCAGGTCAGACTGAAACTGGAGACTATTACAGCTTGTATTAAATTCATACAAATCCATAAAAATGAAATTCCATGCAGATTTCCACTTACTTTGGATCCACAAGAGGCATTATCAACTGTAGCCTGGTGAAAGCATAGGGCCAAGCATAGCTGAGAGCTGTAGGACAATGTTTTGGTAAATTCTCCTGTCTAAGAAAACTGAAGAGGCAGAGAACCCATGGGTCTTTAACAGACTGTGCAAATATCCAGACATGGGAAGGACTTTTTACATCATAATGGCTATTTACTAGGACTGCATTCCACTCCACCAGCCACTGCAAGTCCACACTGTGTGTTAAAGGTATTGTTGTCTGTAGAGAGAAAAAAATAAAAAATCACAGTGACATTAATTTATTCCATGCTACATTCCTCTTCAGTGCTTGTCTTTATTTTCCAGCTCCATGGCCATCTTCTGTTGGATTTTTTAGACCAATACTTTTATGCTTGTTGTCACATTGCCCTTTCACTCAGGAGGAGCTTTTTACAAATGCTGATAAGAGCTACCTCATTATTTCCCCTCTGGTTCCTCCTTAAAGCTCCTATCTACTCTGACGGGCACAAAAACTTGCCCTTAAGCTCTATGCGAACTATCTTGCATGCTGACCAATATAATCTCATTGTTACTTTCTATCTGTTCTTGCTGCCTACACCTACCCACTGTCTCTTGTATAAGGCTACAGTCTGTAATAGGTATAGACTGTCCTTATGTTCATCATCTGAACAGAGAGACAGAGCCTTAGCCCATGATTAAGACTCCTACGTGCTATGGCAGTATGATAAATACCAGTGCTGTTAATTAATATTCTTGCAGAGCATTTGAATATGTGTGTAGGGAATTAAGAGGCTGAAGCAGGAGCTTAAACAGTTTTAATCCACTTTAAATCCTGCTTCCTTCAGTGGCAAATAGGGTTCTCATCATATCAACAGACCATTTTTGTAGTGTAAGTTAGTACTTTCTCAGGAAAACAACTTTGTGGAATGAAAATTTAAACACATGTATTTTGGCATCTTACTATTCACTTATTGGACCTCAAACAGGATGTAAGAGTTGCATCCTCCATCCACTGTTACAAAAATAATCACTAAATTACCAGTCTCTGCTGTACTTGTCAGAAACAAGGTACACTGGCAATGCATGTGCTTTGCTATATTATTATTGCATAGAACTAAAGCACAAGATCCAAACCTACACCAAATAGAAACTGCAACACCCCTAAACAGATTCTGTTGTTTCAACTGAATTTCCTAATTCCTGGCTTACACAGTCAGAATAGCTCTTGCTTGATCAGCATCTGATCTTTCAGCTGTACAATGGCCTGATTTCACCCCTTCCTACCATGGGAAAGCTGCTGTTACAGCAGTCATGCGGTAAGGAATGATTGTTGCTTTAAACTTCATCAGGCTGAAAAGTGCTCAGAACCAAGTTTCTGCTCTTTGGACAAATGTACTAATCTCTAAGTATGCAAAACAAGTTGCCTGATGTATCAGTTCTCCTGCCAATACTTTCTCATCCAAATTGCTTGTGGCTTCTCTGCTTCCTCTGGTAGTATGTTAGATCATTAGGCCCATGAGAAAGCAAAAGCAGAGATCCACCTTACTTAAGCTTATGCTTAGGTTTGCAGACAAGGTCACTTCTGCGCATGAGTGAGAGTTAAAGGTTATTCCTTTCTGAACATCAGAACTGATGAGTGATTCAGTGAGTGAGTTCCAACCACTCCAGGCATTAGGTGGTGATAGAAATAAGATGTTCTCAATGGTTCTTTGAGATGCAGGACACAGGTCCAAAATTTAGGTAATTTTGATTATAACTTTGGTTATATATTCTTTTTTTCTGTATGTAGTATCTTCTATATCCACAGCGTGGTTTTTTTTGTTTTGTTTTGTTTGTTTTTTTAACATGGGATGTTGTGGAGACTTGGAACGCTCGGGTAGATGGCTGGAGCCTTAAAGCTGTGTGATTCCTTTAATTTCTAGCAGCTGTATCTTTAGTATTTCATGTCTAATATTTGTTATGTCCATGTGTTATGTAAACACTAGCAGTATCAGTAAAGTAGTACTTACTGAATCTGAAACAGCCACATGAATAAAACTGTCAAGAATAGAAGAACTTAATTGATCCATGACATCAATCATAGGCCTGTCATCATCCTGCATAACAGAGAAAGCAGAAGTTAGCTGTTTTCCTTACCAGATTGCTTCATTTCTTGTTTTTATGGTACGTGAAATAGAACCACCTAAAAATTATGTCATGAATCTAAAATGGCTAAAAAATACATTGATAATGATGGGTGCATTTTGTCTTTTTCATATTAATCTCAGAACTAAGTCCAGACTGTGGTTTGAAATTAAATTAATTTGTGGCTATAGTTCACTGTTTACTGAACAAAAACGCATATCAGAAAATCCCCTATGACTTTGGATAGCTGGTATCAAAAGACTGAAAAATTAGCTTACTGTTTATGAAAGCATTCCTTTGCTATGAACACACATATTTGTGTTCTTAGGCATTTAGATGGCTCACTGAGTTGTGACCATTGATACACATGACTCTCAATACTTCTATATCCATAAAAAAAACTTAGAGGACTTTACTATACAAGGAAAGTGTATATGAATAATCTTACATGTGTCGTATGCTGTGTTTTTTTATATAATGGTAAGCTACAGGAACGAGTTTCATTTCCAATAAAAATTTATAATGCTGATGATACAAAAACGATCCGTTCAGCAAAAAGTATCTTTTACATTCACATCATACCAAGGGAAAGTATTAAGTTGCTGTATATGTTTCCCTTCAAATTGAGCAAATTATTGTACAGGGCAAATGTTATTAATGTTACATTGTCTAGCAATCCACAGAAAGGTTTGCAATGGTAAGGCAAATAGAACTGGTAAGCTTAGACCAAATGTTTTTATAAAAACATTTATAAACTAAGTGTATACCTGCTGCACTGCATTAATTATGTTAAAAGCAACAGTAATATCAGTTTTGAGCTTTATCTTTGGAAAATATTAATTCAAAGTTCCAGAAAAGGAAAATCATACCTCTGCTTGGCCAAGAGCCAGGAACAAAGCACGGATCTCTCTGAGGATTAAAACAGCTAGTTTACGCGTGGCAACCTGGAAACTACACAGCAGAACCAGTGCAAATCCTTCAACGGCATGTAGTACATTAGAATAGGGGCTTCTTTCAGACTGTATCCTGTGGCTGGATCCATTTGGTATCAACTGTAGAATAATGCACAGGGAAATAAATGAGTGTTCGTTCATGTTTGAAAATCAGATCTACAAGAAATATTCGACTTAACTATGACATGTAAAGAACCAATACACAGAGGCCATGTAAATGCTAAGCAGGAGATGGAAAGCATTCCTTCAAACCACCATGTTTTGTCACTTTAACTTACTCTACTCCACAAAACCAGTCTATGGCCAGAGCTCTCCATCTAATTTGCAATTCAACTACCTGTTTTGTTCTTTACTCCCCTAATAAAATGAAGAGGTAAGTCAGACTGTGAAGACTTCATACTTCTGCTATGGACGGCAGGATCCTCAGGTCTTTCTTTGATCCTGTATCAGGCAGCCCTTTATCCTGGTAGGTGGTCTCTAGAACCTCTTACAAAGAGGGCACCCCACCAGTAAGGTGCAACAATATTTACTGAAAAGTATGAAAGGCTTTCCCTTTGTTACATTTTTTTGTAGAACTACTATTACTTATTAATGAGGGTCCTCTGCAATATAAAGCAGACATCATGCTTGTGCGAAAGAAACAATTTCCAAGGTGATTGGGTAAGGAGATAAGAAGCCTGAAAAATCATCTCTCATAATGAAAATATCTGTGGGACAGCACATATGGGAGGAGCAGAGCAAAGCTGTTTAGTTCCCAGGAACGTTAGTAACACATGAAGACAACGGGCTGTTAGAAACAATCAGGGAGTTTGATGTTTTTGGATCAACCAAGTGAAACAGCGACAGGAAAGGAAGATCCACTTCACTCTTCCCAGCATTCCTCCTGGTATTATCAGTCAGTTTCAGTCCTGGGAAAATGTCCTTCTGCAACATCCTCATACAAATAATTCATTTTATGTGCTTTTGTTGACATGCTTATTTCAGTTTGACATGCATTCTCTCATGTTACTCAACAACAATAACATCTGCTGTATTACACAAGGAAATAGCTGTCCTCAAAAGAGGGCTGAACTAATTACCTTAAAAAATCTTACGTAGTGAATTCTTCTCAGGTGAGTAAATACAAAACACATAAAACACAGCAACACCAGGGAACATAATTTCTGTCTTCAATTAGGACAAATGCGAGGACACAAATCTTTTAATTTCATACCTCCGAAGATCTGGTTTTTGCCTGTTCAGAAGCTTTTCCTGGAGTATGTATTACAAGCTTCCATTGTGTGAGCAACTGTAGCAGTAACTTCAGTGAAGTGTCAAGAAGGGTGTGATGCATATCATTCACTTCACGTAGCAGGAAATTAGTAAAACCAAAGAGTACATCCTCTCGCCAGTCAACAAAGTCAACAAGAAGACCCTGAAGAGAATTCTGTGCAATGTGTCGAAGTTCATCATCCATATGGATAGACAGCCTGTAAGCAAAAGTAAATGTCAGGTAATAAAAATCTAAGGACTGATTTTTGTGATAATGAGCATATGTTTCTCAGTAAATTAACACTGACAGAAAATTCCCAGTGACAAGGTAAATTGCAACAATGCTATCATGGTTTTATTATTACTGACCACAATTAACATTCTTAACACGTTTTACTGTAATTTCTTATACAACAGTGCCTGAACACATTCATAGATCCAAAAGAAGTGTTTGCTCCACTCCTAAAGTGTCTTTAAAGTACAGAACTTGACAACTTTGCTGTTTCCCCAAAACCAAAAACAGTTTTGATTTACTCATACAATCATGAAACATTTCTATTTCATAATGATAATAAAGGGATAACAGGTTAAGACTTCATTGCCTAATTGATCTATTTATTTGCTTACTTTCAACATAAAAATAAAAGAATCACAACACCTCTGCTGCCTAACAGCTAAAATGAAGCTTTAGCCATGAAACAAATCACAATTATAGAAAGTAAATATTTAAAATAAATAAAACCAAGCATTTGAATTATAAAACTACTTTATGTTTTAATCAACTTAGGATAGGGAAATGGGAAAAACAGCCTAAGGATATTCCATACTTTTAAAAAAACATTTGACACCCCTGAAGTCCCAAAATTTTAGATTTCAGATCCCATTTTCTAAATTTTATTTCCTTCTGTATTTGCTTTGTGTTGAAATTCTTTTGCAACACAAAAATTTATATACTTTGTTTCAGAAAGAAAATTAGCAGACTACCTCTGTGTTGGTAGCCTGGCAGAATAAAGTAAATTCAGATCAGTGTGTTCTGTAATTTCTGGTTCATTGCCTTTATGATGTATTTTGTTTTTATTACCCAAGAGACCATAATTTTCTGTTGTGTGTTAGCACTCATTTTCAAAGTACTTTATCTACATTTAACAGAGTAGCTGAAAATGAGGATGCATTAGAAACAAATGGATGGAAATCTAGGAGAAAAAAACCACACCAGTCAAATGGAGTGGAACCAAATTCCAGTCAGTTTGCAGTGTATGATGAGAAGCAGCTCAGAACAGATTTGGTCCATTACAGAAGCATAACTGGGAGGCAGGGGACTTCTCAGTTAAGTCAAAGGAAAGTGACTGCCATGCAACTTCGCCTCCTGTGAATATGACTAAAAATAACTGTCATGCTTTAATAACCACATCTTTTTTATATAAATTTGGAAAAATGGTATTTTGTTGTGCTAGAAAAGGACCACTTTTGTCTCCTCTTTGGAGTGCCACAAACAGAAAAACAAGCACGACCCCTGAGATTTTGATTAAGCCATCCATGAAATGACTTCCACAACGACACAAATAATGGAAGAGAGGACACAAAAGATATACATCTCAAAACCCGAGTTACTGTGCAATGACACTGCGCATTACCTAATGAGATGAAATTCAAATTGAGCATGAGAATACATCTATGTACTACTGTATGACAGGCAGCTTGAGGAAGCAAGTAAATGTTTGTTTGCTTCCTAGCACTTGAGTCTGTTAAAATTAAAATAGCTTGGGATTTTGTAATGAACTGTTTCAGTGGGCAGTAAAGGGGCAAAATATACAGCATATACTTGACATCTGCTTTATTGTCTATGATTTGAATACAGCTGTCCTGGAAGAAAGTCTAGCTGCTGAGTTACAGATTCCTTCTGGAAACTGCCAAAAGACACATCTGTTGTCAGGATGAAAAATTAAAACCAAACTGCGAACAAAAGAACCCATTAACCCAAAGATGTTATTTTATCTTTAGTGAGAAGAAAATATTTAACCGCCTTCATCCAAACAACACAGCCCTGCACAAATCCCTTGAAGAACAGCTTCTTAGTTTCTTTTCAAAAAGAGAGTTGAAAGGGAGAGGTTGATACTTCACCTTTACAAATTTTTTTATCCTTGTATTGATTTTAGTCTCAAAATCTAATCACCTCAGATCAAAAAAAGAAATAATATTGTACTAAGATTGATGGAATATCTCCATAACAGCAAAGACTTGTATCTCCTAGAACTACTTCTTCCATAACTGGGAAAAATAGTAAATCCAGACCCAAAAAAGCATGGGTACAGGGAATGCAGAAGCAGCTCTGATGCTGAGGTGGTCTGGAGACTTACATTTAGATTAGGACAGATGTTACTTCCTTAAACAGTTTATTTCCTCCTTCTCTGAAACTATATTTTTGCAGACTGTTTTGTGTTCACACTATCTTAGATTAAACAGACCTAATTCTTTCAATCTTTCTTTGTGGGTGATATTTTTAAACCACTCATTTCCTTTCTTTCTCTGGCCAGATGCTTCTTTAACTGCAGTGCTCCAGCCTGGACACAGTCCTCCAAATCAGGCATCCTTGATACTGATTAGAACAGAACTTTTTCAAAAACCTTTTAGACATTTCTATTTATAAAAGTGAACGAGGTTTCCTTTTGCATAGTAACATCACTTTTTTGTGTGTGCTCAGTTTGTGATCTACTATAGCCCAAAGATCATATTCTGCAATACTAAGGCCCTACCCAGTTATTTCAACACCACACTATACATTGCCTGAACTGTGAATTGTCTGTTAACTGCTTTCTGATAAGAAGTTTTCCAACCTATAATGCATCCACTTATTTTTACCTAAACTGTGTTTCCCTTGCATCTACTTGAAAATATGATTTAAAACAGTATCAATGACTCAAGGACCTTTTAGCATGAGTAGATGGAGGAGATGAGAACAAAGGTCCCCTTGTTGGGGAATGCCTGAGCATGTAATTGCATCCAAACTTGCTCTAGAGATGCTGTCCTCAGCTCCTCTTGGTATCTCACTTCTACTCAGAGTCAAGGAGTCGGATTAATGAGCAGACCTACTGTTTGCATTGTCCCAGCACGGTAATCACCCAAGAAGTGTTTACAATGCTGATTGTTCCTAAAAAATAACTACTGGCCTTCTCTGCATAAAGTTTGAGTATTGAACAAAGATAAAGGTGGGGGCTATTAATTTATGAAGAAATCCGTATTGGTCTCCACACTTTAATTCTAGTGATGTTATTTTCAATGTCTGATCTGAACAGTCCTTTTTGGTCAAAGATCAGAATGGATATATGCTTTCTACCAGCTTAGTTAAGGCCATTACTAATGATAGAAAGCTGGTTAAAATATCGGGTTAAAGGCAAACATATCCTTTTTCATTTTCCTACTGCATGATTCTTGTAACTATCTAATGTGGTATCTGCATAATTTGATAATGTAACAATTTAAAACAACCCACAAATGACTTATAGCATAGGATGTAAACAGAAGGAAATCAAGCCTGCCATGGAGCACAGCACACCTACCCTTGGCTGCAGTTTTGGCTTGTTTGGCTGCCTGTGCTCTCTACTGCTAGCAGAATTAATTGTTTCATTGCTTCAGCTCATCACTGGGAATTGGCAGTTCATAAAGCAGAAAAAACTGCTTCTGCATACAGTCCTCTGACTCCCACATCTGCCATCCCTCACAGACGTTTCAAAAGCAAGAACAGAGTGGAAAATATTACTCTGCCACAGTTATCTGACAATATGTTGCTAGGACCTTGTGGCTTGATTTATCACTATAATCTACTTATAAGATAAGCACACGCTGGAATCTTTGAATTGGATACCAGAACTGAAATGTAACAGACATTTCTGTACTGACCAGTACCTCTTAAAGTAATCATTTGGCACTAAGTCACTGATTTGATGTCCTGAAACATAACTGTTTTAGCAGCCATGTGTGTTCTAGAACACCTTCTTCAGTGAAGTACATTTAGATAAATTCAATGCACCCCAAACAGGGAGGATAAGAAATTAAAATGTATAATTTTATGTTCTTTCTTATAAAAATAATTTTAATTAAAATTATTATTAAAAAATATCTGGAAACATAACACATATAGCATTCCTGTTTTACTAAAAAGACATGTGGGAATCATAAATAAAAGCTAAATGTGTATCTCCATGTTTTTCCACAACACCAAAAAGGTGTTCTCTCTCTTATGTTAATTAGCATGCTGCAATGGTTAAAAGAAGTAATAAGTAGTGAGTATCATACAGAATAGTGAATATCTTCTAACCTACATACTGACGAAAAAGACTTGTAAATGATGTATCTACTCCCTTACAAAATTAGGGGTCAATGATATAAACACAATGCCTGTAAAAAGTTGCTAGAACTTCTGTGTCTTATCCATTAACAACAGATTACTTTTTATATCTATCTACGTGGCTTTGTCTGAGAAAACACTACACACTCTGTGTCTCAGTTTTTCGTTCTGTTCCCCCAAGTAGTTGTTTAATGTTTGAACAGCTTACCTTGCCAGCAAGTCGATCAACTCAAGTTTTGACATTCCATCAGGAAGCAATCGAGGAATAGCAGCAACACATGTTCTGAACAGATCGATTTTTGGTTTTCTCTCACCGCTGGAAGTTTAAAACAGAATTTTGAATAAGCTTAACAAGTAGCTGTATTAAAGGATCCACCTAGAGTTTTTCAGAGAAGGGATGGACAATATGGAGTGCCAGAGGCCTCATAAGAACATCAAGACAGAAAGCTAACCACTAACACTGAGCTAAGAAGGGAACTGATCTTGAATACATTGTTTTTATTTTGACATTTTTCATGCATATTTATACATAGTATTTGCACAGTACTTGAAAAGTCCACTATTACTGATTCAGTTGCTTCCCTCTGGCAGATATATCAAGATGGAGTTATAACATAGGAAGACTCCTCCATCAAGATCAGCCTGCAGCATCCATGATTACAATGAGAAAGAAGTGTAATTTAGATGTAGGTATGGCCAGAGAGTTTCTGTTGATCCCTGGCAGAGATAGCAACCCTGTAGCAATCATTATCAGCTAAAATATGTTTCAGTAGCCCCAAGGCTGCTATAACCTCCCACTAGACTAGGTTGCCCAAAGCCTCATCCAGCCTGGCCTTGAACACCTCCAGGGATGGGGCATCCACAGCTTCTCTGGGCAGCCTGTGCCAGGGCCTCACCACCCTCATAGTAAAGAATTTATTCCAAATGTCTAATCTAAATCTACCCTCTTTTAGTTCAGATTTATTATTCTTTGTTCTATCAATACTCTTCCTGATAAAGAATCCCTCTCCTAGGTTACTTGGCTATCTAGTATAAAAAGGAAATAACCAAAGCATAACAGCATTTCAAACTGTACAGTCTTTTCTACAATATTTTTTATTATTAGCCTGTAATATGCATTGGAAGAATCAAAAAAGCAAGGTCTCATTTAAAGAACCTACTACAAACATTCAGAGAAAGACTGTTTTGCTTCAATAAGCTTGTAATCAAACTAGAAAAGAATGGGGAAAAAAGGGAGACATCAAGAAGCACTGTAAGCTGCCTAATTCCACATTCAATGTAAGCTGCCTAATTCCACATTCACAAATTCAATGAGAAAACGGAGAACGAATTTGGTTTTCCTGCACACCAGTCCAGTGCCCTCCTTACTACATCACTCTGTTTCTCCAACCAACAAAGAGCATTGTATTTGGATAACTAACTTTTGTGTTCAATACCAGAGAAAGCCTGAATGCAAATCATCTCATAAGTCTAAAACAAGATGTATAGAGTATCACTGATTATTCACCCACATAATGTGTACAGAAAAGGCATGAACTGACACTAGACTTACTTAATTAAAAGATTAAGGAAAGTTTTGTAGTCTTACTTGGATACCATTCTTTCTCTTAACATTCCTGTATACTTAGCAGCTTGGATATGTATTGTATTAATTAAATGGTATGATGATATGACTTTAATCTATTAATTTATATTGTAGGGAGAATGAGGGAGAATAATCTTCTCAATGAATTATCTGTATCTGATTATACCTACATCTTGTACCCTAACAGATAGAACTTGAAAGGTGTCAGCAACTGAGCTGAAAAAGTGTAAAATACGACATCCCATCTGACAGTTTGGTTATAAACAAACATTAACATAGTTATAAACAATTATAGTTCATTATAGTTCACTATAACAGTGAACTACTACCACTAACAGAAATATGAGTTGCGTTAATAACTACTGCAAAATATTATATATTCATATTTGTAAAAAACAAAGTGCTATCAGTCATTTTATCTGCATCAAAACAAATGAGTCTTCCTTGCTGACTTGAAGTGGAAAGTTAACTTTGCAAAGTTTCCTTATTATCAGTCCCCAGAGGTTGTAAACAGTTTGTGCAATTAAAATGGAGGCATGTAAAATAATAGTCTGAGAGGAAACTGTTATGAAGGCAAGTGAGTAATTATTTATAAATATAAAATCTGTGGGTGTTCTGTGGCTTAACAGCTGTACAGAAGAGCAGCAGGAGAAGATCCAAGTCTGAGGCTCAAGTTCCCATCTTATCTGAGCTACATGGCACAGCACGCAATGTGTCTGGCAAGGGGGTGCTCACACGGCTCTGCAGGCATCTCTGGCTGGCTCGGGATTCAACAGGACTAACTCTGGACGAAGACCAGCAGCTGTCCTCAGCTGGAAGCCTGTGTTTCCATACCAGCAGTATGACATTCTAGCTAGGTATTGTCAGCACAAATGTTTGAAGTACTGGTAAGAACATGTTTGTATGTTAGAAAATGGATGTCTTATTCTTGAATCTAGTTATAACCAGTATTGAGATTCATATCCCAGTGGAGGGTGCAAAGAACGCTCCTTAGGATTTCAGTAAGACTCTTCATGGTGTCATTTACTACATCAACCATAAATGGATCAGTCATTAAACACAGAACTATGTCTAACACTGCCAAAGAAAACTGCAGAATCTGTATACTTTAAAATGTTATGACTATTCACTGCTTAGCTACATCTCGCTGATCCTTATTTTGTTATTAAAAAATACCACTATGATATTCAGTTTATGCAATACCTTTAACTATACATAAATATGACAAAAGCCGTAACTATAAAATATAGATAAATGTAGTGTTGCATATGTATTAAAAGCCCATATATGTTGCACATTTATTAAAGCCCCTAAGAACTCAAAATAAATAGGTAACTCTAGTGAAGCACAAAGTTCTGTGAATAAAAAAAGCACAGTTACATAAAAATATATATATTGCCTTTTCTAGTTATTATGCACAATGCAGTTTTTAAAAGGGCTATTTTAGAAGTTGATAGTAGCACCTAATGATGTTATTCATGATATGATTTTAGATTAAAACTCATATCAAAGTATCTCAGATATTACTTTTTTTTATGATAAAAATGGATTCTGATGTGTTTCTCCTTTCTCCTTTATATATTAAGTTACAGATCATCTGGATATAAAACTGTCCTGGCTACAACACAAAAATACAGTAACATCCATATCTTCCAACCTTACAGTCTTTCTGTCTCTGACAAAGGTAACTACCAAACGAAAAGACTTCCTGAAATTTAAAACTCACAAGTCTTATTATCCACTAATTCTAAAAATAAACAGCACTTCAGTGATGCCAAGAAACCATAGAGAGGACATTTACGGCTAAGATTAAGCACTTCTCGTCTAAGTGCTCGAGGTTTACTATGCCATTATCTTCTGGAAATGTGATTTTCAAAATTCACTTTCCCTCCTCTGCCAACAGCCTGGATACCCAAAATTAATATGAAAACTGGCTGTGAATACTAAGCGATATACCAGGTAGTATTCAAAGAAAAATATGAAATATTACTATGAAATGGTAATGTTGGTATTTAATATAAATAAATTGAGACAAGCTAAAGACAAAGAGTTTACAATCTCATCTAGATAGAGCAACAAGCAAGGGCAAAAGAAAGGCATTAAAACATAGAGATTATATCAGCTGTAAATTGATAGTTGAATTTGGCCAGTCATTCATCATACTAAAAATCTACCTCATTAGAACCCTCTCCTGGAAACTTCCCTTATTATTAATTTTGGATGAGAGTGCAAAGTACTGCTGTTGAACACTGGTTGAGAAATATACTGGTTTGATTTTGTTCCAGTGGAATACTTCTTAAATTTTGAATTTTGAAATTCAATTTTGAAATTCAATGTAATTTTGAAAGATCATTTATTATTAAGAGGGATTTACTGAATTTATTGCATTTATTTTGGTTGCACACTGGAACAGGCTCCCCAGGGAAGTTGTCACTGCACCGAGCCTGTCTGAATTTAAGAAGAGATTGGACTGTGCACTTAGTCACATGGTCTGAACTTTTGGGTAGACCTGTGCGGTGTCAAGAGTTGGACTTAATGATCCTTAAGGGTCCCTTCCAACTCAGGATATTCTATGATTCTATGATTCTATTTTGAACTTCAGTGATGCAAAGATACCCTGAAACTGTTCTGAGCATAGATTGCTAGGCTTTCCACCACAGACTTTAAAATTCTACCATCTAAATATTCATAGCATTCACACATAGATTTTGGCCATATTGAGAGAGTTAGTTCAATTTCAAACACTGCAAGATACAGAGAAGTAGACTCAGCTTGTCATAAACAGTTTTTCAGTGTACATACTATATGTTAACTGCTCCCGTTTCTTGCTATTTCACTTGTAACTCAGGATAGACAGAAATGGATCAAAAGTTCTAAAATTACATCTCAATATTTTATGGGATTGACTGTTATTTAACACTCACGTGATCATGTCTTCAGGTTCTTTGTTAAGCATCTGTATGTTGGTTAGCATCATGCACCGCCCCACTTCCTTGTCAAGATGTCTGAGTATGTTGTCCACAGCTTTTCTTACTTGAGAATAATATAACGACATTCCTGCAATAATATGCATTTTATATAATTTACAATATATGTAGATATGTATATTTTGAAAAAGCAAGCTGCTCACTCAAGCTGGACTGCATGAATTAAGACCAATGTTTTACTTATGATATAGCATATTCCACTACCCTGTTTCAGAGATGGAATAGGTCACCATTTCCAAAAACAATGCTATTGTACATTAAAATAGTCCAAGTAATACAAATATGTATTTCCCAGAGGAAAAAATGAGAAATATCTTGTCAAAATATGTCCATACCTAGCCAAATGAAGCTACACAGTTTGCAAAGCTATATATTTGATGACTTTTCATTACAGAAGTAAAAGCTCTGATCTACTATCGAGGTTTAAAAGCTACAGGCAAAGAGAAAAAAGAATCTGAATGAGCTCTCCTAAAATTTATTTGGTATGGAAATTAATGTCATAACATTTTATCTAAAATACAATATTAGACATACAGATTTACCACAGATGATGAAAATCAAATACTTCAGTAATAAAACTTGAATAATCTCTTTTTCCATATTCATCAAAGGCTAAAATTTTAATTTTCTTAATGAAATTTTAGGTATTAACACCAAACAATTTTATTCATATTTTTATTCATCTATTCTCTAGTCAATTATTTTCCTATTTAATAAAATCAACATAAGCTTAGAACTTCAAAATAACATCTCTTTTCAGATGAAAGATGATTAAAAAATCAATGGCAGAGTAGAATGCAAAAGAAAATATAGGAGCTACTTAGCTTAATCTTATATGGGTGCACCTGGAAATGAGAATACTGTATCATAAAATAATAAAGAACTCATTAGTGAAATATAAGAAATCAAGAGGGTAAATATTTACTATCGAATGCAGTCCCTACTGTAATGAGGAGTAACTAAAATGAACTTAATTAACACCATCACTAAATGCTTTGTCTGTTGTACATTTCAACAGCATGGGTCTTATGTTTTTATACTTTCCTTTTCTCCTATTTCCTTTTCTGCCAGCAAAACCAGGCACCTTCAGCACATGATACACATGCTCTTTTCCTTCTGCATGGGATTCTCTCTACATTGACTAAAAAGGAAGATTTTTTTTTTTGGTTCTTTCAACTTAAGCAGCTCACTTCTGCTTTATTTCACATTTAAAAGTTTCTGTCATTTTGAAAATTTCCTTTGGTGTGCAATACACACGGGAACTAAAATAGGGATACAAAAAGAATCTTTGCTGGTTTTCACAGCTGGTATGTTTTCCAATTTCAAATAAGATGAATACCATCTTATTTCAAATAAGATGAATATCTATGAATAAACACAGAGATTCAGCACTATAAGAAGCTAATTCTTAACTACCTGTGCCCTTAACCCTACAGAACACAGGGTTGCTACTACTTATGTATCTAATGATTTTTCCTGAAAATAATTTTGAGTTGTAAAAAAAGAACACATTAAAAAAACAGTATTTGTCAAACTAAACCACATCTTTAATTAGAACACACCATAAATGTCTACAATAAATAAATCAACTGAATACTTAACAATATCAAATTATCCTGCTCATGCACTCTTTTTTTTTTTTTTTTACATTCAATCTAATGGAAGTTTCATTCTTTTACTGACCTATCATTTTAGCTTCCTCCTCTGTAAGAGTTTTGCTCAAATATGTTTTCTTCACTCTGAGAGTGTTTCCAGAGGGAAGGACAGCTCCAGTCACTGGCATCGGAGGTTCACCATCTTTTTGCTGCAAGCTATCAGCAATTACCAAGAAAGCTCTCAGGCCAATATTCATTCTCTGTACAGTTCAGAAGACGAATGAGTATTATAATCAAATCATCATATTTTACCCGTATTGAGTAAATATTATAGAATATATAGAGAATATTTTTGATTTCCCAAGAATGTATTCCAAAAACTGAGAGATGATACTAATGACAATCTCCTCGACATATATTTACATAAATTATAGGTAAGTTCTTAAAACACTGAAGTCTACATACAACAAAAATTAGCCCTATTACTTCATTGTCTTTGGATGTAGATTGTTGTTGAGAAACAGTAAAATTTCAAATATTGATACATAAATAGGCTCAGGATTACATCCATTTCCTATAAGCTTTATATAAGTGTTTATTTTTAATTTTCAAAATTATAAGCAAATAAACTAATTTTAAAATATTTATTCATTATTTATCAACTCTTTTTTATTTTTTTCAAATGTCTGATTGTTTTATGAAGGGAAAGCTCTAGGAAGCTGACTCATGACATTAATAGCAGAGCTTTATGTGGTCAGAATCTTCAATTCTTGCATCACGTATTCTTTTTCAGTAAAACTGTTTTGAAAAACATGGAAACCGTTACAGAAAAATTATTTTCATATTAAAATAGTTGAACACATTACATATATCAACAGCACAGTGATAAAGAGATAGTGTGGTCAATAGTTTTATTCCCCTCTTCCTTTTTGTTTTATATATTTGCACTATTTCACATTTGGTAGTATTAACCAAGGAAACATAAGACAGGAATAAACAATGTGACATTTCACAGACAAAAGTCCACAGATGCATTTTACTAATAAATCAAGTTAAAGGTTCTGGACGAAAACTGGACAAAGGCAAAAGCTTGCTTAGAATGTAACCAGAATGCAAACGTTCCGCAATATAATATACACAAACTAAAAAAATGAAGGTGGACGCCATACCTCAGGGTTGAGACTGAAAGCTTTTGCTGGTTTTCCAACACAAAGGAAGTCAAAAATAATTTCTTTCATTGCAAAATCTAAACGTTCCTGAAATAGAAAACATACTACAAATCATTTAACTTCTCACTTCTGCTACTTGTTTTCTTTAGGGCGACAGAATGTTAAAAAACAGTTTAATGAGGATTTATTTAAATAAATGGAAAAACAGATTTTCAGAACTATGCAGAACACATCAGATCTAAGCTTTCATCACTGCTGTGTGTTGACAAATTCCAAAATTCTGCCTGCTTGATTTATGGCATTTAAATAGAAAATGAGCCATTTTGGAAATAAGGCTTTTAATTATTTAATTTAAACTGCAGTAATTATGGCACTAACATAGTATTTTATATAAAAGGAGCTTATTCACAGATGGCATAGTTCAGGAAAGTTCTTAAGCATCTGTTGTATTCATTCCTATTCAGAAACTTTAAGTATGTGCTTAAGTGCTTTGCTCAATGGAAATGTTTTCTGAGTTTAAGTAATAAAAGAGATGGAACTGAAGGTTATTGTATTTTAGCAATTCCCATTTGCACTGATGAAAGCTACGTGTCAACTACATGCTGAAAGTGGTTTTCCTCTGATTTACTGTCTTAAAAACAGTAAAGTCTTAGTGCAACTTCTCTGTGGTAATATAGTACAACTAATTCAGTATCATTACAAAATACAGCCTATTATTTCAAACTTTATCAAGTCAGAGGCTCTCAATTAATGCATTTTCTGACTAGCTGGCAATTTTTAAAATGATTAAAAATACACCTGAGATTAAGTTAAAATATTTTTATGCATTTTATACATAAAATGCATCTGGGCTGGGCAATCCCAAGCATAAATACAGGCTGAGTAGAAAATGGATTAAGAACAGTCCTGAGGAGAAAGACCTCGGGGTGTTGGTTGACAAGAGGCTCAGTATGAGCTGTCAATATGCGCTTGCAGCCCAGAAAGCCACCTGTATCCTGGGCTGCATCAAAAGAAGTGTGGCCACCATGTCGAGGGAGGTTACTCTTCCCCTCAACTCCATTCTTGTGAGACCCCACCTGGAGTCCTGCGTTCAGCTCTGGGGCCGCTAGCACAAGAAGGACATGGACCTGTTAGAAGCGAACCCAGAGGAGGGCCACAAAAATGGTTGGAGGGCTGGAGCACCTTTCCTATGAAGACAGGATGGGGGAGTTGGGGTTGTTCAGCCTGGAGAGGAGCAGGTGCCAGGGAGACCTCAGAGTGGCCTTCCAGTACCTAAAAGGGACCTACAAGAAAGCTGGGCAGGGACTCTTTGTCAAGGAGTGTAGTGCTACATCAAGGGGTAATGGTTTTAAACTACAGACACGGTCGATTTAAATTAGACATTAGGAAGAAATTCTTTACTCAGAGGGTGATGAGGCACTTGAACAGGCTGCCCAGAGCAGTTGTGGATACCCCATCCCTGGAAGGCCAGGTTGGATGGGGCTTTGGGCAACCTGGTCTAGTGGAAGGTGTCTCTGCCCATGGCAGGGGGGTTGGAATTAGATGATCATTAAGGTTGTTTCCAACTCAAACCATTCTATGATTCTATGATTTTCAGTGGTACAAAGATAATAAAAAATTGTTGATCCAAAGAAGACCACACTAGTTCAAAGCATAATTTTATCGTTACCTAGATGCAAGATACTGAGGATGGTGTTTCAAAAATTCAGAAAATACAAATTGATTTAAATATTTGTTACTAGGAAAACAAGTTATTAATTGATTGGTAATATTTATGCATTGATCTCTCATACCTGTGCAATAAACTGTATTATCTTCACAAAGATATTTAGAGGCATATCTCTTGGCACAACACCACGGGACCCTTTGGGGAAAAGTGTTGTGACAATAGTAATAAGTCGGCTGTAAAAGAAAGGAAAAAAAAACAACATACAACATTAGACACTTCTGGTGCTTGCAGACCGTCATTTATTATGAAATGTAAATTGTAAATCCAACCCTATTTAGAAAGTCAAGAAAGTATTTTCTTTGAAATGAAAAGGTAATGGAGTAATTTGTTCTGATCCTTTGCTAAAAATTTGATGTAATTACTTTATTTCATTACTACATTACAAGCAACAATAAACCTATCAGTGACAATGCCACTCCAAAATATTTATAACTTTAAGATAGCAAACAGTGATTTTTAGCTTTTCCAGAAGCAGAATTACTTCTCTAGTAATTTCGATAGGTGGAAGAATAACTGACAGTGGCACAAAAGGGAGTATTTTATTGTATAGTTCTGCGTATTTTTTTTTTTTTTTTTAACAACAGGAATATGTTCAATTCTAAGATGTTCAGGAGAGCTGTAACACATCTCCACTAGCAATATCTGCTCTACAAGGATTGATTAACATCCCAAATGCAGCACCTTACCTTTGGGTAGCTGTATTGCTTTCACATTTAATTCTGATCATGTAAACCCATAGTAGTCTGTACAGAGATTCCAGTGCAACTCGAGCCATTTTGGGGTCCTTATTCTAGAAGAAATAAAGTTCAGGCACAAATTAGAGAGGAGGTTCTGAACTTAGTGGATGTCAGAGCTTTTGTAGTGACATTAAAAAAGACAGCCCTAGAGCTGCCCAGTACCCCCATTCCTGTAGCTGCAGGATGCCTATGCATCTGACCTACCTCTCCTGGTGTTACTGAAGTTGTCAAAAAAAAACTACATGTCAAATTAGTCTGAGTTAGATACATGTTACAATTTAAAATATCTATTTGAATAACAACTCAATATGACTCTGAAAAGAAAACCTTGTCTTCAGTTGATTCTGTCAACTCAAAAGACATAGTCCAATGATGGAGACCTCACATAAAGAACATAGCAGATAAATAAATGTACTGTACATATTCAAAAGTGAAAGAACAAAAATCTGTATATGCTGAGGGTGGCCTATTTAATGTGGTATCTGGGATGAATTAGATTTAATTGGATTATCTGTCTGGATTGCTATTTATTTTTGAAAACTTTTGAACTAGTACAAGATTGCTCTGGGTTTCTTTGGTCATATGCAGTTTTCCATTTCATCCTCCAGTTAACTAAGATGCCTTTCACATTTTGCCTCTGGCCTGAGATGGCCGTTGCAAGTTCTACTTGTTCTGCAGAGGCCTCCTAACCACTAGTTCAGCAAGTGGCAGGTCAGAGACCCTTCCTTTGAGCTAGTCACTTCACTGCTGTTCTTATATTGGCTTTCTCAGGTATGGTTGGGACCACCCTTTCATACGGATCTACTTTAATTGCAATGGGACATTAGTTATTGTGCAAGTAATACTTCTGAGAATGCCTGTGTGAAAAAAAGCAAGTTAATATTGGGCCAGTTTTGGTAAGTCACTCAAGCTACTAACTTCCAGCAATAGAATTGCCTGTTTCACAGCTGTTTGACTCAGGTTTCATCTGAGCAAGAAAAACAGGAGAAATTCAAATTAGGCAGAAGAATACTTTTTGTTATCAACAGAATAGTACAGCCAAGTAATTTGTACTGTCAGCGGATAAAATTATGTACTGATCAGATAATGGCAATATTCCAGCATTCACCTAAAAATGGATTTGCAACAGATCAATGCAATGAATATTAATGAAGTTTTAATATGATCATTAGAAGATACTAACCTTGAGATTGGATAGGCAGTTGTTGAGGAAAATATGCCATCTGTTTAAAAAGAACTGCTTCTGACTGACACAAAGCAGGCATGTTACCAAAGGGTACAAAGCCTAAACAGGAAATGGATGATGATACCATATTATTTGCATGTCTACAAAATATAAAAGCAATTTGAAAGAGCTACTACAAACTTACATTTGTGCAACACATTAGCCAAAGAAACCACATTGGTAACTAGTGTAATTTAAAATGAATGTTTCCCTAAAGCTGTTTCAGATATGTTTTATGGATGTACTAAAAACAACCAAATGCCTACTTACAGCTGTATAATAAACCCAAGGATGGGGCATGATTTTACAACCCGACAGGGCTAATTTCTGTTAGTTAACTGAGAAATGATAGCACAGAAATATCTACACTTCATGATAATAACAACAGGACCCACAAAGATTGTTAGGACTTGTGAATACTCAAATGTCTATCACTCCCCAAAATCTGCAGTCATGACATTTGTTAGGCGATGTCTCAAACACCCTACTGAAGTGTGCTAAATTACAGGCAATGCCTGGGTCTACTGGTGGTTACCTCTTGTGAACTGGAAAGTAAAAAGAGGAAAGAGAGAAAGTAAAACACTGGAACCTGCTCTCTTTGATGACGTTTCATTTACTACTCAACACTAAGAAATTTAAGCTAAAGCATACCTATTACTTTGAAACTGACTTTGCTTCAGCAAGACTTTTTGGTTTCAGTTTTGATGTCGATACATCCAATCACAATTCTAAAATTTAGTCAAAAATAAGATAACTTTATCTTAAAGGCTATACAATTCTAACACTAGCCACAGCTCAAAGCCAAAGTACACCTTAAAATTCTACTTCTGTTTCTGTAAAACATAACATAAATTGCTCACAGCTAGGTTAGATCCAGTTTCTTGAGCAAATAGCAAATGTACATGTATTTTTTACTTTTGTAATGTTCATGCCCAAAACACATATGGCAGAGGATAATTAAAGTCTTCTCACAGAAGACTTTCTTATGAGATTAGCATTATGATTAATGTAATAGCTGAGTACTTAAAAGAATCAGAGTTCATAACATCCCAAGGGTGTTACAACCTGTCCTAAGGCAGAGCCCAAGGACAGAAGACATAAAACATCTCCTGGATTTTCCTAAGCTCAAACCAGACACTTTTAGTCCAAAAATGAGGACCCACCCTGCCTGTCTAGTAAATGTACTGATTCACAAAACACTGATCTCAGAAAGGAAGGTCCTCTTCAGACTCTAAAGACTGTGCATTCTTCCTGAAGCCTTAAAATATGCGCTGCAGCTATTTCTGCCGGCTGTTTGCCTTTCCCCTCCTCCTCCTCCTTGCAATGTTTGTATTTTTAATCACACCCTCCCAAGAATCTGGTCTATTTTGTCACTTTTAACTATGTAGCCTCCAGTGTGGTATGTGTAGACAAGCAATCAAACCTTAAGCCCCAGCTGTGCAATCCTTTCTCAAGCGCGTAGTATTGACTTTGGCAAGTACAGCCCCCAGTTTGGGGAAGTTCTATTTAGTGTGAAAACTGTACAGCAAAGCTCCTGCCCTGCTGCAGTTTCAACAAGGTTTTATTAACTTGGCAGAGTGGAATGGAGCCACACAAACACAAGCAGAGCGAAATCAGAAATTTATCACAAGCCTCTTGCTAATTCAAACTGAACCAGGCCTGCACCCTGGGGAATGCTCGGACTCTCCCCTAGCACTGGTGTAACTGGTAGGGATGGTGAAATGGCAGCAGCAAGCACAAGCACACTGCTGCACTGAACCACTAGCACTGGTGACCAGTATTTTCTGAGAGAGCTGGGAGCAGGGAACACTTTTGGACTTTCCCTGAGAATAAGGAAGGACAAACGACAACTTTCTTTACTTAAAAGGTCCAAGGCTTCAAAATGGATTAGCTAATGCCACAGTGCTGATGTGCACTGACCCAGTTGGAGAGACAGACTGCTTAAGGCGGCCAGCGTCAAACTGACTCAGATCTTCATTTAATTCAGATCAACTCATGCTTCCAAAAATACACTGCAGTGCCACTGTTCATCTCACAAGAAAAAAATGAAATAGCGAGCTGCACAGTAGCCAAGTTATGGATTTAAAAGGGCATGTGTTATACTTTTTTTTCATTCTTACAACGTATTATTTAAGCCCCGTGAAAGAGTTGTTCCCACATGCCTCATTTGTTCATGCTTGACAAGAAATGAACTCTATTCTTTCTCCTCTCCTAATGTTTACACATAATAAGTATGAGAAAACCTAACCATTTAGTAATCAGAGACCCAGAAGCTGAAAACATCTGCTTGATTCAGACTGATTTAGATCATATTCTGAATAACATAAATATGGTTATTTTTTGCAAACACAATAGACTTCCCTGCAAATAGAAATGTATTAGTTATAAAGCCCAATGCAGAAGTTTTGCAACCAGTTCTGTGAATTTCCCAGGAGTCCTGCTTAGAGATATTTTTGACAGAGAATTTTATCCTCTATTTCTTAGAGTTACTAACCAACGAGTGCTTCTTTCGTGAGGAAAGTTCAAGTGTTGTATCATACAGGCTTTCAACAAAGTTCCTCAGACAGGGGACATTCACTTCATTTTTAACAGCCTGAAAGGAAATTTCATGTTAATAAAACACTGTTTCACAAGCTGTTTTATCTACTTCAAAGAAATTATGCAAATAACCAAAAGAATAAACTCACAGCAGCTACAGGGACAAGAATCTCAACAAACAGTCCTGCCAGTGCATGCTTGATATCTTTGTCTTTAACTTCAAGGAAATAATGTGCACATTCCTAAAACAAAACAAGAAACATAAATTGCCTATCAGTTGGAATAAAGACATCCAAATGTCTGATCAATGCACATCAAGTGCATTATCTTGCAACCCCCCCAGAAAATACTTGATTTGTGTATTAAGTTCTAAATTTGCATTCTGCAGCAAGCACAAAGCAGGATGTAAATCAAGCCCAAGGATCTTTTGCTCCAACCATGATAATCCAGAAACTCTGCATATTCCAGCTGTGCCAGTTGGTGTTTTGGGGAGGGAAAGAGAGCTGGACTCAGGGGCTGATCTCATGCCTTCCCTGTGTATAATTCAGGAGCTGGAGGAACAGTCCACACTCTGCTCTGCTGCTGTGGGAGGCCAGAAAAGAAATGTATTCCTCTGTTAAGATGAAGTGGCAAGGAATGATCTTACAGCAAATATTATGGGATGAATTTCCTTGCTTTGCAGATTAAGGGTCAAAACATAACAGTGCTATTTGAGGGAAGAGATTTGTGGTTCAAACCACCACAATTTCCAGCCAGCAATTGGAGACAGAGAGGGAAAGCAAAAAGTGTGCTTCCGTCCCAAACATGCAGCAAGCTACTACCCACACAGCTGTGCTGCTCAGGAAGTGAGGGACAGGAGATAAGCATCTGTTGTTTCTGTACAACGTCTCTGAGGACAACAAACCATATTGGTCCAGTTACTTCTTGCTCTCTGGGTCCAAGGTCCCAACAGCCATTGACCTTCCAAGGAAGGTCCCCAGTGACCTTTTTTACTTGCACATCCATACAGAACAGTTTACAGTTTAGACCATGCATAATTTTTCCTGGCTGCATTCTGGATTCTGCATCACATAACTTCAGTCACTGCTCCACTGCTGCTACACAGCCGAGGCCCTTGCACAAAGCTAGTAGCCTTCCTGGCCTTCTGCTGTCAGTGATGAAAGCCAGGGTCTTCTGGAGCTCACTGCTGAGATTAGCTCACTGTTTGAAAGTGTCTCTCTACTACAGTGGAGCCAGTGTGAAAGAGCCTGTAGCTGTAGTACTGCATGTAGGTTCTTAAACAGATGAATCACCCACAGAATCACACTATAACTCTATTTTACTAAATTGAGCAAAACTAGTTTTCCTACATACACAGTGCCTCTTCTGACGATGCATTGTAGGACAGACAAGAATTAATGTGGTGCTGAGATACTCCAGTGATGAGCAAGGTAGAGACCATTTGCATCCAAATTTTGAATCTACGAGAGCTGTATCACTGATTTCAATAGCAGTGAACACTGGACCCCAACAGTGCTGCACCACAGCAATCCAATGTCATTTACTCGTACTGCTCATGTGCTCTGACCAAACACTGCTTTGATATCTTGTCAGCTCTAGATAATTTACATGAAGACAACACAGAGTAAGATGCATTCACATATACTGAAACACAAGGTAAGAAGAAAAACAACCTTTTTCTGTGTTGTTAAGTATGACTTAAAACACATTACAAAGTTGAAATGTAATGTGATTCATGTTCAGGAACTAAATAAATGGATCCGTGTGCCTGTATATGTGTGCATTTGTATTCCAATATCAAATGCTTATTTGTGGGCATCTAACATTAAATATGGTTATTTTTACTCCATTGACACCATTAGTAAGATGATCTTTATATGGAGCTTTATATAAAACATTTCTCTTACTGAATGACTGGCTACAAACCCTGCAGCCATGAAGTTCATCCCAAGAAAAAAAAACAAAAGGGGGAATAAAAAGTTTAAGCTAAACAAAACTGCTGATGGGTTAGGACCTATCACATCTTACCAGATAGAAACTTGGACTACTTGAAATGTTTAAATATAGAAGGCTTTATTTCCTTTTACAGAATTATGTAATCTGTTGGTTTAAAGCATTCATGACAGACAGACTATGCTCTGTATTAGTGGTTTTCAAACTGGGTGGGTACAGAATGTACCCTAGAGGAAGGGGGGTGAAGGTGTGGTGAAAGGAGACAACACATCCAAGGGAAATTCCATCCAGCTTTTATCTCATTTCTTTGTCTCTTCCTTTGAGCCTTCCTCCATCAGGAGTCCCTGGCAACCATGTCAAGGGTGGAAAATTCACTCTGGATACAGTGAAAAATTGCAAGAGGTAGCTAGGCAGGGATACAGGGCAAGGAACATCTATGGAATGCCAGGGTAGGAGGTAGGGCATCTACTCTTTTTGCTGGAGAAAACCTTTTTTTGTTGGAGGGCAAGATGTGGGGACTTGGTTAAACAGCTGATGACAAGCTGGCATGGAATGATACACTCCTGAGCTTGGAGGCTGGAGCACTGAGGTTCAGAATGGGCAGAAAGTAGCTGCACATATATTTATGTGGGAATGATGTGCGGAAAATCTCCTGAAGATTTACAACAGGAAAGATGAAGGGGAGCCTGTTCTATAAGGTCTGAAAACCACAGTTCTATACTTAAGAATTTTACCTGCATAAACTGAAGAGAAGCTTCAAAGTCCTCCACAGGATACATCTTAATGCGAAAGAATTTCATTCCCATTATGAGACTGATAATGCTTTGAACTATATACGGGCTTTGTTCTTTATGCCGTAACTCTTTTAATTCTGCCATGAATTTCTTCTTTACAGCAGGAAATCTAAGAATTGGTTAACATTGGTTAGTCACAAAACAGTATAGTTTAATATTTGAAATGTATTGTAAGATATATAAATGGGAAAATGCCTACAGAAGATTCACCTTTGGTTGTAAAATATAATTTCAATCAATACGTGAATAAATTTCTTTTTACTTAGTTTTCATTTGCTTCTGACAAACTCAGAAAAAAAAGGAAGCATACTGCCTGATCTTAGTCCGGCTGGGTAACTACATCTTTTCTGTTATTTTCTTATCATGCTTCATTTTTACATTTGAGCTAACGATGTCATTAGAATGGCCTCCTCACACGTTTTCCAAAAATCCAAGATGAAAGATAGTTTCTTGCAAATACATGTGATGTTTTCAAAATAAAATGTTCAAACAATAACGATTAAAATATTCAGATAGGCCATTTTTGCCTTTTTTTATATATATATATATATATATAAAACAGCCATTACAGTAACATCTAAGCTTTAAGTACAACTTGGGATGAGGGCAGGGTTCAGTGACCATTTTTGATGGTCCAGTCTGCTGGAGGTGTCTTTTAAGACACACTATCCCTAAGAATCATATATAGGAAGATATATAACAAGACCTCCTGTCCTTTCTGAAACAAAATGAAAAGAACGTCATCTTCATGTGCAGGTGTAGCATGTAATACATTATCACCTCTGATAAGCAACACTGGAAAGCTGAAAGAAACCGGCTGGCAGGAAGAAGCTCTTTAGTGATAGTAACATCTTAGCAACACACTTCAGAACTGGAGGAGAAAAACAGTATTTTCTCTCCTACCTCTACACAGACGGTAAATATAAGTGTTCATGTATACTAGATGGCACTCCACCAGAGGACTCTGCTTCAGCTGCAAAAAACAATCTAATGTTTTATGGATTAATGCCCAATTTGGTCCTAGGGATTTTTTCCTGCTGTACCAAGAAAATATTATCTGCTTCTCAAGCTAACCCTGTTTCCTAGTGTCCATTCCCTTAATGATTATGACATCCTGGAGTACTGGAGAACAGGTATGTTTTGTCTTTGACAGTCAGTTTGGAAGTTTTAGATCCAAATATTAATTCCCCTGTTGTCTTTGAGCCAGCAAATTTAGAAGCCCAAGTAAGGTCTTAAGGGAAGTCCGTGAAAATTACATGATTTCCAGGCACTGAAATTGTTCTGACTACATCAAGCTAAAAAAAAAAAAAATGGTTAAGTTGACTGGTTTTGTAGAGTAGACTCTACAGCAACACCAAGAAGTCAGCAGACAGAAATCACTGATGCAGGTCTATGTTGGGGCAGTGGATTTTATCGTCTGCTTGGTTTGTACAGTAAGGGTACGATGAAACATTATATTGGGTACATGAGTACCTGAATCTGCCTGCTTCCATACTCAAAATCTAAGACCAGATTCCGTAGTCTTTTAAGTCATTACTGTGCCATTTACTCTAAGTGCATGACGAAGGATTCAGAAGCAATTGCATTACGTCTAAACTGAAATAACTGCAGAGACTTTAAAATGTTGCTATGTTGCTATAGCTATTTTTAGATTAGTCCAGCTAGAGAAAAAATAGCTTATAGGAAAAAAGATTAATTGAAATAGCTCTCTTCAGCCCTTTGGGGCTTCCATAGACGTCATCAGTGAGACAGGAAAAATAATGCTGCTGTAGTCTAGTTGAATTTATTCTGTATCATTGAACTAGATACAGAAACCTTGTGACTTAATGGACTTCTAGACCACCTGGATGAACAGAGGGCCGATGAGTTGAAATGATTTATTCATGCACTAACTCTTAAGAAAGTGAGAAAGTCAGAATATTCATATGCTAAGCAAGTAAAACTTAGATTTACATTATATATGGTATTCAATTTTACTTACTTTGCTTGAGCTAGTACACCTATTACTTCTGCATACAAATCTGCAACAATGTGCATATTTCCAGTGTTAGGACCAAGGTACCTACCAAGAGATAAGAAAGAATTTTGTTTGTTAGTCAGGTGGCTGAGAAAGCATGCCGCTTAAACCACTATGGCTAGGCAAGTCAGCAAGTAATTTTTTCACAGAATATTTGTATGAAAAAAAACCTTACCCTTCTTTGTACTTAAAGTGCTTGAAAGCCAAGTTAATAACATCATGTACCAAACTGTCTATTACAGGGTGAAGTGGAATCTGAAAACACAAAATAAAACATAAGCAGCACTATATACTACTCTTTAAGCTGCGTAGCTTAATGTTAGTATTCCTTCTGGGTATCTTTCCTACACAAATATGATACCAACCAAATGAACAGATAGCTAACAAAATAGCTGAAATGACCTAGCCATTTACAGTTTATTTAGTATTGAAGAGAAATACAATGTATTCTATATGTGCAAGAAAGACAGCAAAGAACAAGCATGCAGGATGTATCTCACATTTTTATTCGATTCTCAAGACGGAAAGAGAATCACGAATCCTGAAATTACATTATAAGATAAACTCTGTAATTTCCATTATTTACTAGTTAATGTATAATTGAGGAATTTCATACCTGTTTCAAAACTTCTATTAACACTAAAGAAAATATAAAATCAATAGCCAGGTCTCTTCTTTCCATTAAATAGTCCCTCTGTTGTTCATCGCTGCAAAATCAAAACAAGAAACACAGTAATTAGGAGATGAGTCATAATTCATGTTGTATGTCTTCTTCAGTTACACAAATATAGTTAACAGTGGACTGTATTCTACTTTCCAAACTGCAGCTGAGCATTTCAGAAAGTAATGCACTGAGATGCCCTTAAAAACTGAGATAAAACAAATCTGACTTGTTACATTCACCTTCTGTCAGATGTTGAAATGTCACTTTCCACTTTCTCTTTTTCTAGTTTAAATCAACAGAATACTTTTTCAAGGAAAAAAAAGAATAAAACATAACCAAGAAAACTTTTGTTGGCACCATCAAAATGATGGCACCAGTTAGGACAGTTCTCAATTACACTGTGGGGGCAAACATAAATTTTGTGCCATCAAATTCAGATTTAGACTTGTGATGGATTTTGAAAACTCCCTTTAAAAGTACCAATGGAGAATTGATAGCCAAAGTACATCCTCTTTTTGAAACTGTTCCAGGGATATTTTTCTAACATTGGCATCATTTACCATGTGTTAAAATGCATTCCTTGTGCAGAACAACACAGGAATAAATGTCTGAGGTGAGTAGCTTGCAATACAAATATAAAAACCATCTATAATTTGATCACAGTTTCAAGGTGCACTGAGAAGATGACACGAAATATACAACACAATTTGTAAAATTAAATATTAAAGAGGCAGTCCTGCAGTCCTACTAAGGCTGTTACCAATGATTTCAGTGAGATTTTTATTTGAGTAAATAAAATGCACCACAATTCTTTTAAACATTAAGTACTTTATGACTTCAATTGTATTTATGTGCTTATAATTAAGCATGCATTTAAAAGCTCTGCTTGATCAGTGTTGAAATAAATTATTTGAATTTGGGTTTTCTTGGTTTCACATTAACTGGAGAAAGGACTGTTATATGTACTATTTATAACAATTATCAATTGACAGACTGGCCTTGGTTCTCTGTTAAGCTGATTTTTCAACTACATTTTGGGTGGCATTCCTGAAGACCTCTATATATGAACAGATTGCCCTGTAACGGGCTCCTCTAACGGACAGTCAAGATAAAAAGAACACAAAAACATCTTTCAAGCAACTAAAACCTTACAAAAGCCGATGGGTGAAATATATTTTATGTTGGAATCTGTCAATAATGTATGCAAAGATACTCAAAATCGTACCTTTTGGATTTAGTGCTTGTTCTTGGTCTGTACTCGTGAGATTCATCTTCTATGCCATTCTGTCTTTTATACCAATCAAACAAAGTACGCAGAATAGAGGGCAGGCAATATTCTGAAAGAGAGCTCATTGAGCTTATTACCTATGGGGAAAATGCAACAAATCAAACAGTGTTCAAGCTTCCCCTACACCTTTTTAAAAGAAGCACAAATTCAATGTTTAGACATTTTCTTTCTTGTTTTCATCTGTTTTTTGAAGTTCTAAATCTATAGACCAATCTATGGAACCTAATATTCTGTATTTTCTGTTTGAAACATAAGCTGAAATACAGTAATAGTGTCAACGGCATCTTTTCATTGACAGTACTAAAATGCATAATGTATTAAAAGTGTGTATTGCATCTTAAAACACACCAGAAAATGACCTAGTTCTTTAAGGGGCATATTTTTATTCATTACACAATGTTGATTTGAGTTTGAGGACATTATAACGAACGAAAAAGGTGATGAACCAGCAGTACTGTCTCATGGGTTGTATCTGACTGCTGGATGTCCCTCCTGAAGCTCATAATAAATTGAGAAAACCCATGACCTCTGAAATAATCTTAGCCATCTGAACATGCAAATGCATCTTAGTGTTAGGCTTACACACCTGGTAATTTAGACTTCTTTTATATTTACACTTTCCTCCGTATTTGTGTGTACAAATAAGCAAAACATAGTTTAAAATCATTACTTAAAAGTCCCTGATTACACAGTTCCAGTGGCATACTGGAAAAGAATATAAACTGTATCACCACTTACAGGTATGTTACTGAACAAGTTGCTCCTGAACTATGACTTAATGACTTACATTTCCTATTACAGGAAACCATAAAGCTGCAACATATGAAAAAATGAAAAGCTGGGGTAAAAAACAACCATATGATTATCCAAGAGGACTATGCATGTGTTGCAACTGAATGTCCGCAGCTGCCGCATTTGTGTACATTTTAAGAAAAAACAACTATTTAAATGAATGAATTCCTGATTCGGAGATTTGTGACCACCTCGGGCTCATGTAGGGCTTGATCCTGCAAAGCGTTGAGTGCAGGAGCAATGTTCTGAGGTATGTACTTCATGTCAAGTACATTCATTATGTCAGTAACTCTGTCAGGTTTACCCATCTGCTGAAACTTAAACCAGCATGTTTGAGTGCTTATAGAACAAGAGCAGAGTCTCATGTCCCATATAAGACCAAGCTCAAGTGAAATCCTTGACTAAGACAAGACCACAAGTGGAAGACTGAGCACCCTGCTTACCGTTCCCAGCATCACTGAAGCCTTAACTAACAGCTTTTGTGGATGACAGTTTAGATAAATAACTCTGATCTATTTTCCAGCTTTTCTGTTTTGGGAATTTAACTCACAGTGATGTGGTCTAAAGTTTAGGAAACGTTTTGAGGATGAAGTATGATTGTTTTGATCGTCTTCTGGTCTTATGGCTTGAAATTAAATATGGAACATTAGAAAGTAGCACCCACTGCCCCTTCAAAATGAAAGTTTCCATAAAGGTATTGTTTTAGGAAGGCTCTGAAAACCGTCATTTCCAGTACATTTCATTACCTGAAATAAAAAACAAGCTGCTGTAGAAGGTGGCATGGAGGCACTAGTTGCAGCAGTGACAGGAGGCCTTTCAGGAAGAATTATTACAGTGGCCCAGGCTGAATTATAACAAAGCATTTACGTGTAAGACACTGGATAAAAACTTGAAAGACATGAATCTCCTATTGTCAGAGCAAACTATTCTCTACCAGCTCAGGATGCTCAGACATTTCAATCACTTCTCTATTGTTTTCAAGAACTCTTTCTGAAGCTGGCACAACAGCAGTTGTTAATTACGAATCGTGGTTACAAAATGTTTTCCTGAGGAAGACTATAAAACCCAGGAACAACAGCAGGGAACCCAGGAACAACAGCAGGGTTTTCCGAGGGAGGCATCGATTTTTAAGATCATAGCAAAGCTCGTAAGCAAAAAGTATATACTGGAAACCTAAATATCTTTCAAGAGACTGCAATATTTAACTGCAAGTAGAAAGTTGTTTCAGTCAGGTCTTCCTGCACATTCTCTAACACCAGTATCAATGCTCTTCTCTCAACCTCAGCTACTCAGTTTCACTCCCCGTGAAAAGTCAAAGTGACTCCTGTTAAACCTCCCCAGGCCGTACTTTCTCCGCTGAATTTACGGTGTGTGTCTTTAGCAGGGATAAAAGGTCAATATAACTTTTAAAAAAAATCTTTCTGTCATTGCACTTTTAAGACAGGAAGGAAGGGTGGAATGGGCAAAGACCTGGCTCTCAGGGAACAGGAAGGGAGGGAAGTCTAGCCAGCACGTTGGTTACTCAATCCTTTCATTTCTTGGAAGTAAGTCCAGGAGTGAGATGAATTCTAGCTCTGTGCTGCTCCTGAAAGGGAGTGCACAGATGTACAAATATGTCCCTGTTATACAAATGATCGTGTTCTTCCATCATAAATGAACCACCTACTGTATAACTTAAGGATAAGAAATCTGCACAAGTGTGGAGCTGTTTAAAACTTGTGTTCACAGAGCATTAAACATACTTTATGTAAATGCTTCGTATTTATTTTGGACTAATAAGTAAAAGTAAATTGAATGAAATCCTGCCCAGATAGTTTGATACAATTTATATACTTTCACAAAAATCTTGCTATATTGTCAAAATAGAATTATAAGAAATGTTTCCACTAACAGCAGAAAAATGATGCTATTTTTTTTATATGACATGTATGAGTTTCTGTGCCTGAACAGCAAATACATTTGAAACTGCAGTCAATTTCCAATATCATTGATTTCTTGACTTTTGTTCATATACCATATTTGTCAGTATGTATGTTAGATGTGCATTTGATTGTCATTTTTATAAGGCAGAAATGTAGTACTTCCTTTTTGCATAGTGTTGATTTATTTTTTTGCAAAACTATTATTATTACAGTGTCTGCATATTCTGTCTTCAGATCGTTGTGTAGACTCCAAATAATGGACATTTGGAGAGCGGTTTCACATGTTTCTATCAATCCTACTGAAAGCAGAATTTGATAGATGTTTTCTTAGCTTTATTTAGGATACCTATGGTTATGCAGCAACATTTTCCCTTCATTCAATGTTTTTTCCACCTCATATTTGTCTACAGCAAAACCCTTCTACTAGAAACAATACAGATTCAAGGAAAATAAAAGCTGCAATGAAATTCATGTTCCTTGAAATCAACTACCAAACAATAATGGGGCACAGTAAGAATGGGATTTTATATCCAATACATGAAGTTAAGGGGATGAAGTTAACACAATTTTTATTCCAGATAACTAGGCTTGCAGATGAGGGTGGAGAGATGAAGTGCACTAAGCTGCCATCAGAGCAGCTACCTGCTGGAATTTCTATTAGACCCTTGGAGACAAAGCATTTTTTTCCTGCAAATGATAGATTTCTAAATAAATAAACTCTTTAATGGAAATGTCTGTAAAATGCAACACTAGAAGCAAGTAGCACAGTTAAGTTTGTGTAAATTTTATTTCATTTACATCTCTGCTCTAAGGATTTTTGGGGGCAGTACTGCAAAGCCAAATGCCTCTTGGAATTGTTAGAACTGATAACTAATAAGTTGGACTCACTGGTTTTCATTTATGACCCTACTTATGTGAGTAAAAATGAGGATATTTTATAGCATAATTTTGCAGATGGGTAATTTCATCTACCTTGCTTATACATTAATTGCTATGATTATACTCCAGTGTAACTATTTATATGGAAGCCCATTTATTTTTAGTGTGCAACAAGTTCAGTTCTGATTGTGCTACCTTTAATTTTGCCTTCAGATTTATTTCTTTACACACTGCTTCAACCCAAAGCTCTGAACAGGAGCCGAAGGTTGTTCTATGACCCCATCAACAATTTTTTTTCTATTTCCACTATCACCTGTCCTGCAGGTGAACAAGGACAACGTGTAAGATGCAGTAAAAGGGAAAACACAAAGGGGGCCAACTGCAATGTAACTGTAGTGATGCTGGTATGATTATTCACTTACTACATCTAACAAATATAATTTTGGATGGGAATAATTATCTACCACATTTAGGATGTTAGGGAAATGGACATGATCATTAGTATGTTTCTTGGTGTCTTACTTATTTTTGGCACTTCCACATTTTTTATCATTACATTTTTACCTTGTTTTTTTTTAGCTTGATCTATTTCTATCTCCTAAAAGCATATAAAATGTTAAATTCTTCTGCTTTCCAACCTCTATTGTCTAACTTACTGCACTCCCTAAGAACAGAGTAGTTATAATTAAAATGAGCACAAACTTTTGAGCAGTTTGTGCTGAAACTCTCACAAAAGGCACTTCATGTAGACAGTTTCATATGAGAACTAAGTCTTGCTGTTAAATTTTCACTTCCATGGAAGTGCATGAGTAGGGCCAAAACATTATATTCATGTTGTATTTTTATATGGAAAAACGTCTGCATGTCAGTCCAAGAATACACAGTGCCTTTTTTGTGCTTCCAGTATTGCCAATTCACAGAACATTTATGTACTATGGTAAGAACAGAAACTACTTTAGTATGGGCTGAGAGAAGACTCATAAAAATGTCTCCTTGGGTGAGGATAAGCCTGTTGGATAATTATGGTTTTTTCCCAGCTTTTGATCTTTCCATGTACTGCAACTTTATGGTTTCCTGTAATAGGAAGTTTAAGTCATAGTTCAGTAGTACTATGTTTATTAACATTTCTGTAATTGATGACACAGAGCATGCTAATGCTGGAGCAGTAGTACTCTTTTCCAATAGGCGAGTAGTCAGTCTAATGAAGAACTTTTAAAACAGGATGTTAAATATACAATAAAGATATTTAAAACCATATATAAAAACTATATATTTTCCAGTATGTATTTTCTTTAAACACATGCACACCTGAAAAGGAAAATACAATCCAGTGTAAGGAATCCAGTTTGTGAGGCTAATGGTGAGATGTTCTACAAGTCAGGATAAGTCCGATTACATCATACATTGCTCAAGATGCTATTAAGAGTTGGAGGATGGTGATGCAACTGGCAGCCAGACAGAGCCCACAGGACAATACTGTCTGCTTACCTAGAGGCACTGATACTACATCCACAGAGAAAGAAACGGCGTTGTCTAGAATCGCCCCATCAGCTATGCCTGTGCACAGTCAGGACCCTAGGCCCTGGAGCTATAAGCACCAGCACCAATAACATTCCTAAAATGGTGTTTGAGAACAGCAGAAAAAAAGTCTGGTACTATAAGAGCCAGAGATAAAGCTGTTTAGGGGAAATAAACAATGCTTCAATGCTTTAAGAACATTTCAAGTGGTTCAGGGGTTTCAGTGTTAAACTTCACTCTAATTACTCTGGGTAGCTAAAGCTCCGTTCTGCTCATCCGAAGTTTCTGCAAAGTTTTTTTTTTTTTTTTTTTTTTTTTTTTTTTTTCTGGCTGTTTTTTTCCACCTCAGAAGCTGACCTGAAAAAGACCATTTTAAAATCAGGTCATGCCTTACTTTCACTGCTTTTCCATTTAGAGTTAGAAGATGCAGTTCAGATATTTTAAGCGGCTAGTGACCTGTTCGCTTCAGTTTCACCTATCAGTTTAATTTGATTTCAATAAAGACAATTTGTTTGAAGTCTTTACAATTTTAATTCTGCTCTGGGAAAATTAGGTTCCTTTGACAGTGTGTCATTTTTGATGGCTTCAGATAGAAAATCAGAATTATTAGACACCACTTCAAAGTTATGAGACACCCCTTGAAAACAGTTGTTCATGGGGTTCTCCCTCTTTTCCTCCTTCATTTCTGCATTAGAAATTGCAGGAATGTCATGCATGGCCCTTCCTGTTTTTGCTAGATGACTCTACATGGTTCCAGGAAAAAATACCAAAACTTTCCACACTTTACTTGGAAGGCAGAAGCAAGGGATTATCAACCTGGTCTTACGTAGAATTTTTAAATATTTGAGTTAATTTTAAAAATAAAACCTAAGTGGTTAGTTTTACAGATAGACCAGAACTTCATTTTTACTATCAGCAAAAATATCTGTCTTTTTGTGACAATTTTATAATGCTGATGTCACGTGCAAAACAGCTTTATAATACTGACATGTATTGACCTAATAAACTGAGTGAAATATGCCAGCTAAAGAAAGACTTTTTGCTCTATCTTAATGTCTCCAGCTGTGCTCTATGAAACCTATGACTTGTAAATTTTTGAATGAGTATCTGACTACTGTTAACCCAAACTAAAATGTTTTTGAGAAGTTTGGCCCATGTTCTTGAAAACAGGCTCATCAGACTGAAACATCTCAGGTTCCATTTTCCACTCAGTGGGCATACATCAGCCCAGGAGCACTCAAACAACTCAAAATGATTGTGTTGTTCAAGAAGAAAACATCATGAAACCTGAAAAGTGAAGCATTGCCAACCTCTCAGGCTGAGGCAGAGAGATAGCCTGAAAATGTCAATCTGGATGGTTTGTTTGGAAAATTTCAAGGAATTCAAATGAAGGTTTTCTAACAGAAAGTCTAAGGCAATCTCAGGTCTGTAATTTTTCTACCAACTCTCTACATATAGATAGGTTGGACTGCACATACACAGAAAAATACACAATTGTTATATATAATAAAATTTGCCTTTACTTATTGTCTGTATTTGTTGTTTCTCCCCCTACTTGCTGCCCCAGCATTCAAGGGAAAATGTTACAATTGGAAATACACAATTACATCACCCTAGGGAAGCATTCACTATCCTAACTAATTGATCTTGAATGAATTGTTCAATTTTCTATTTACCAGTAACTAGGAAAAGTGTAACTCTTCTAATTCTTCCTTGTAAAGGGCTGCAATTTGCCTAACCATGAATATTTAATCTAATCAAGGCCACCCATTATGTGTTTGTTTAACACACTGCAGGAAAAGTATCACAAGTTTTGCATATGGGTGGCTTAATTTGTTTTTCTTTCCCATTCATATGTGACACTCTTCCCACAGGAAGGGAAAAAAAAATAAAAATATGAAATTAAGTTCATAATACCACACACACACAAAAAATTCATTAGGCAGCTAGGGGTACTCACAAAGTAGCTTCCTTTAGGCTACAGTGGCTGCCTTCCCCAGGGGCTGTGGTCAGCAAAAGGAGGCAGGGAGCTCCCGTCTGCAACACAGCCACCCTGCTCTTTGCCTCCCGTTCTGAAAAGCCCTCTCAGCAGGCTGCCACCCCCTCACCCCCAAAAGGAGCCACAGAACAACCTAGAGAGTATCACTTTGTCAAGCTATAGTTACGAAGTGAGCTTTTGTGGATGCCAGTGGGTTCTCACAAAGAATCTCTGCTTCTGCTGCAATCTATCTAATGCGCCAGAAGACACAAAAAACATGGTTAAATCCGTTTCAGATTCTGAAATCCTACCCATACCTAGCCCCTCTCCCAAAGGTAAGTTAATCAGTGTGGTACCTGCAGCTTACAGCGTTAGCCGCAGCTGCTTTCAGAGATATGCTGTTGATGCTTATTCTTCAGTTTCCTTCTGCCCGATATTTCTGGCACCGCCGGCAGTGCAGTGGTGCAGGCAGCAATGGCCACAGCACAAAGGTCAGTGGTGGGAGCTGAGGCAGGAATTGTGGAGCAGCAAATAACTCTTTTTTTATACACACCTGGTGTTTATCCCTCTTTGCTGGGAGTGAGTTTTGGCAACCTTTATGCACCTTAAACTCTTCAACAACTACCTTTATCTCAAAACAGATTACTTATGTAGGATTTTTTCTGGATTTTTTTAGAGGCTGAGGTCCATGAGCCTGTTTCAAACACCAGATATCCCCAAAAGATAGAAAGTTTGCTTCAAAACCTCCATCAGAGGAAACAGCCAGGAAATAATGCATGACTAATATGCTGCAGAAACCAAGAAGTTCTATGGCAAAAATACTGAGTTTGGAAACAATGGAAAATACTCCTAATTTAAAACAAGAATGTTTAGGCAAAGCACTCATTCTGCTAAAGCACACTGACAGATTTTGCTTTTGTAGTGTGCTCTGACAGCATTATAAGGGCATTAGGCTGCTTTCCAAGTATTGTACATACCCTGGGGAATGGAAATAATATAATTTCAAATGTCTTACTTGATCAAACTGGGGGTCTTCTCCTCGTTGTAGAGATTTGGTCAGTGGCTTTTCCTAAAATAAAATATATTAAACATGTGTTATTTAAGATCAGTATTATGATACATTCTATCAGTTCTACTATTTTTTTCTGTTAGATTTTTACTCAAATAATTTCCCTTGTGATCTGTTTCATGCTGGAGATACTGTTTCATGTGCAAGGAAGACCTGGGCACACATTATGAACGAATACCAACAGAGCGTCTTAGGGTCTTTCAAAGAAAGGAAATAATTAGCCACTTATTACACCTGAGTTACTTGGTGATCACAGACTGACAACTATAAATTATGTTGAAATCATAAAAAGCACCCAACATTTTCTCTAGCATGTAACCAAGGAGCTGTACAGGATGAACCTTCTTGTTTCTACTTGGCAATGCAAAGACGGTGACACATATGCTGCATCACTGCACATACTGAAAGAAAGGTGATTTGAGAACAATCAGATACCATAGGGTTCATTTTAAATTAAGACAACTGTGGAAAGAGTGGCTATAATACATAAAAAATAAATGTATTTTTGCCTCATAAGCATTGATTTAATTTATCTCACAAATGTTAATCATTGACAGAAGCAGAAATGGAAGCAAATATTCAGGATGCATTCTCAGAGTATCTGGGGAGGCCAAAGAGAACTGCACAGCTCAGAAGGAGCCCCCACGTGTGAACGCCCTTTTACCTTTATTGCTTTTTGGCCAAGCAGGCTCAGTTACTGAGGCATGTATAAATACTCGGTACTCTAGATACGTACAACAGTATACAAAACATTAATCTCCTGAACCACAATGAAAATAAACAATACATGAAGGCAGACGTCAGTCTGAAAAACATGTCTATTCTCACCCCCAGTTCTGCACTGATTGTACTGCTTCTGGTGTCTGAGATGTGCCAGCTCCTTATTCTCATTCATCTGTAAATCTTTCTTTCTTCTACAACCACAAGGTCTAGGCTCTCCCACCAGATCAGCACGAGATTTTCTGTTCATCTTTCAGCAACCTATCACACTCATCAGCATCCGTTAAGGTATTCCTCTGCAGAAAAAGACCTCGGAGTACTGGTAGGCACCAAGTTGAACATCAGCACTGTGCCCTTGCTGCTAGGAAGATTAACGATACTCAGCAGGTAAAGAGAGGTGATCCTTCTGTTCTACTCAGCATTGGTGAGGCCACACCTGGAGCGATGAGTCCAGCTCTGGGCCCCCCAGTACAGGGGAGGCCTGGGCACACTGGAAGGAATCCAACAGAGGCCTACCAAGATGGTGAAGGGGCTGGAGCATCCCTACTGTGAGCTGGGGCTGCTCAGCCTGGAGAAGAGGAGGCTCAGGGGGATCTCATCCATGTCCCTAACTCCCTGAAGGGTGCAGAGAGGACAGAGCCAGGCTCTGCTCGGTGGTGCCCAGTGCCAGGACAGGAGGCCATGGGCACAGCCGGGCACCCAGGAGGCTCCCTCTGAGCACCAGGCAGCACTTCTGTGCTGGGCGGGTGACGGAGCCCTGGCACAGGCTGCCCAGAGAGGCTGTGGGGTCTCCTCCTTGGGGATCTCCTGGGCAGCCTGCTCTGGGTATCCCTGCTTGGGCAGGAGAGGTCCCTCCCAACCAACCATTCTGTGAAGTACCATCACTGCCAGGGGATCTGAGATGCAAAACAAGGAAAACTGTAAAGCTTCTGAGATAATGGAATGGAAAGACTTGAGACAGCCCAAAAGATTTCTATTATTTAATGTTGCTCTTTGGAGAAAATGTTGTCTAGTGTAATCTGCTGACTGATTTTGAAATTAATTATGCTGATACACTTAATGCCAGCTGGCAAGGAGGCTGACTGCAGGGTGACCGCAGTATCCCCTGACTACTTACCAAATAGAAAAATCAACAATTTTTTTTTCTACTGAGTCACTGATTTATCCAGGACATTCATCAATATTTTTCATTGTTGTCTCTAACGTGTCAAGTAATTTCTTCAGGCTACATTAATGACACAACACCTGGTAACTAGAACTCTATGATGGATTATCGGTAATGAACAAACAGTCACATCGTGTAGCCCAGTAACAGACACATGAAACCAGTCCACTGTCCTCCTCCTCAATCAAGTAACTCAGTGCTACTCTACTGAGGTCTGTCTCATGGGTGGATAATACTTCTTTTGTCTACTGCTCACTGAAATGGAAAGTAGATCATCTGTCAAAATGATTGTTCAGTTTATTTAAAAGCAAAAATGTTCTTAAGCTTTCATGTGTCCTGTACCAAACCAATGTCTGGTGAATTGCTGCAGTTTAGAGAAGACTGTAACTTTTTTTTTTTTTTAATTTCTAGTTTTCTGATTGTGTTACAGAAGTCCTATGTTACTGCAGAGAAGTTTCTTAATGCCTGTTGCAATAGCTTCTAGACTTTGGCATCCAGAAGCTTTGTGTTATTCTGCCTGATGCTGCAATGCTTGGCTTGCAAAGCAGAATCTAAAATCCTGCAGAAACACTTTCAGTGTTTCAGGCAGGAATGAAGTGTGCGATTCCTCATTACATGCTTGTTTGTAAGATGGCCACAGTTCAAAGATACAAAACCTGCCCTGGGAACCTAAGTCTGGAGCTGCAATCCTGAAAATGTCCTAGTCATCTGCTGCCTGAAGCACCGACAACTCACAGATACTTCAGTTCCCCTGGGTGGTGCCTCTCAGTTAGTGAAGGTCCCTCCTTTTAGGAAAGGCAATATAACTCATTTCTTACTCTCCTACAGGCCACTACACCAGAGCTTCCTAAACTGTGGCACATTCACCCGAAGGAACAGCTCACAGGCTGTGCAACAGACTTGGAAGCAGCAGAAGGCAGCCCTGGGATGGAGACAAGCCAAGGACACCCAGCAGAAGCCAGGAATGGTTCTGCTGCTCTGACTTCCCAACATCTCCGGTGTAAGGCTTTTTCTTCCCTTCATCCCATCCTGCTGTTCCCGTCTCTTCCCCTTTCTTCATGCTCTTGCCAGGCAGCTGCTGCTGCAGCTGTCTCTGCCTCTTCCTCATTCCCTGCTCGGGGACCCGGCTGGCCCCACGCTGACCACATGAAGCTGCAAACACCACTGTCCTAGCGTTGAATACCAGAAGACAGGAAGGGTATTTCCTGCTATCTGGAACAGCCTTCCTGCTCAGCCTTACCTCAACTATGTGCGGGTGCTTCAAGTGTCCTTTGAAAACAGCATTTTTTTTTTCTCTATGCAGTATGCCTCTTCTCACCTGCTGTAAACAACTTGTAACAGCCTTACAAATCCTACCACTCCATTTTACGCAGTGTTTTCATCATCACTGCTCTGGCAGTACCTATGTAAAACATTTTTATACTAGTGGTAGACATTTTCATTATATACCAAAGCTTCAAGACCAGCAAAGACATGGTTAAGAAGCCTAATAAAGTGAAATTGCCTATGAGTAAATGTTTCCACAGCACTCTATTTACCCTGGAGATACACTTATTTAAAAGTTTTTAAAAAATCCTAAAAACATTTTCCAGCCTCAAGGCACTATTTTATTTTTATTTATTTTCTTGCCCACCCAATTCACTAATGGCAAAGAGGGCCTTTTATATGGTGAGTTGACTCTGCGTCTCGGTAGCTGTAATACATCCTACAGAAATGTCTTCCAAATCTGGGATGAATAGGTAGGCTGAATTTGGAGCCAAAGCCTACAACCACAAAATATGAATAAAGAAAGTTTTGATTAATCTGAAAGAGACTATAGCTTTCTAGGCTATAAAAAACATCAGAAAAAATCAGAAGAATGGAGTTTCAATAATAACATTCCCACTTTTAATCACTAAATTAAACATCCTTATTTCTTCTTTGAAGTGCTGCCTTCAATTGTATACTCTATATTTGTTCACACTGGAAACTCCCGTGATAAGAACAGGCATCAGAGATAAGAAGGAAAGATCAGCAAAGACAAATTTTTCCTTTAATATTTGAAAACATATTTTTTCAATAAATAGTATCTGAACTTTTTGCATCAACAATGCTTACAGAACAAAATGCTCACCTAAAAATGAGGTTCCTTTCTCTGCCTCTTTGCTAGAACATTATTAGAATCTAGTAAAACAGAATATGTTGAATATGCAATGGCAAGTGTATGTTTTATTATATTTGCAGATATTGACTAAATATAATATATATATATTTTTTAATCTAAAAAGTAACATATCAGTCAACACCCTATTCACATAGTCACGCTAAAACATTTCTCCACAGATGTCAGGTACTTTTAATGGTTAATACATTAATGCTTTTTCAGGGATGCTACACAAATATAATTGGGTAAATTTGCACAGGAATAGCTTTTCTGGGCAACCTGTCACAGAACTGAATGTTCAGGGAAACATGAAAACAAAATGATGTTGTAGCGTCTATTAAACTTTACTATGTCTCTGTGTTATAATGATATATAATGCCACTTCAAGTTATTTCTAACCTCTGCAACCATTAGGCACATTATTCCTATTAAAGTATAGCTGTGTATTGCATTACTGACTGCGATAAAACCCATCCATACTCCACTGAATATTCTGCTGTGATGGAAGAGTTACCAAAAGGAAACAGCAGAAGATCGGACCTTTAGTTGTAAAATGGAGTAGACACAGACCACATCCAACTACTATAGCTAATATATATATAACATACATGTATGCACTATCTTAAGTACCAAAGAAAAAAAAACAAAACCAAGCATAATTCTTTCCTGCTTATGATGAGTGATCACAAAAACCCTGACAGAAACTGCCTATCCTTGTCATATATTCTTTTCGGCAAGAAAGGCCGGTGGCCGGCATCTCATAGGAAAAGGTCTGCTCCAAACACAGCTGGATCAAACACGCCAGATTTGTCATTTTGCCATTGGTTGTTTTGTACATACAACAACCAGAAAACATATCGCTGTCAATCTCGTGCTCAGGTGGCGTGTAAACTATTCCCTGGATCACGCAGGGGAAAATGCCTTGGTGTCAGTTTGCTTCTGCAGGCTGCGCACGCAAACCATTATCCCACAGAGGAGCACCGACCCTCTGGACAGAGCTGTAACACAGGGCTGAGCTGACCTACCAGCCAGCTGCCTCTAAAGGGCAGTTTTGTTTCTCTGGTCCCTGCCCGCTTTTCTGGTCCTGTGCTCCTGCCTCCTCCCTCGTCTGCTCCCTGCTGATCCTCCTCTGAGCAATTTCACACAGCTGAACTCACCAGGGGCATTTCCTCCTGTTTTGCCCTCTCCAAAATGCGTAGAGCAATCTATGATCCCTTAAATTAAGCTGTTGAACTGAAAATAGTTCTAAACTTCTCTTGAGAGAATGCTCATCTCTAATGTTACCTTTTTACTATTTGGAAAACCCTCTGACCCTAGGAGCCTAGTTAATTTATACCTAAGCAATTAGAGAGGCAAGCTTTTTGACTCAAAATCTGTTTACTCTGATAGTCTCCCAAATGTCAACCACCTGGAGCTCCCACCAAGCAGGCAATTAGTGTCCTATATTTTCACAACAGTTCTCTGCATGTCAGCAGGTCATCGTGCATAAAAATACAAATTGCCAGTTCAGTGGATGACACCAGAATCTCTGATTTCCTTTGTTGCTCTGCTCAGCATTAATTATCTATCAGATACTTCTGGTAAGAGGCTGTGTCAGTGATTGTGGTACACAGTGAAATAAGCATTATAGGGTACTCGGCAATGGTTTAAATCATCACATCAGGAATTACAGGCTAATTTTTGCCTGACTATCACATTCCCTGCAACAGACATTTTTAACCTATACTGTCTATTAACAAGATTAAAAGCTGGACACTCAGGAATTTTGGTCATAACCGATGTATCAGCAACAAGCCAAAGATGTATCAGATCAGATTTCAGTAGTAATACTACTATTACTAGTATTACTACCAGTAACTTCCCAGCAGAGTGAAGAGAGAAGAAACTGAAACATATAATTATTTCCCAACCATTAGATGTGCAGTGAAGAAACTAGCACTGTAACTTTCCCCAAATAATATGAAACTTGGAAAAAAAAACAACACACACACAAAAAGCAAGTATGAAAGTTTTTTCTCTTTTCACTTATCTTGTGCAAACAACTCAAGAGCACTGACATTCTTACCTGATCAGTAAAAAAAATCCCAGACATGCCCTCAACTCAATGTTGATAATAAAGGGTCACTAACTTTAAGTAAAGGTTAAGTGCTGTTACAGAGATATTCGGGTAACTGAAAAAAAAAACACACTCAAAACCAAAAACCAACAACAAAACAAACTAACCTACTGCTGCCAGCATTTGTATTTTCTCTAATATTTTTCTGTTGCTAACTAAGATGCTTTCTCGTATGTAGGAAGGAGAAGGATCCTCTTACAAAGGCATTTTGAGCTCAAATACACTGATGGCTACCAATGGACTAGTTCTGAAAGAAAATACTTTAAATGCATACCTTTTTTTGTTAGGAAAAATTAAAAGAGTACAAGTGATGACTTCATGGAAATTTGAGCTGAACTCTAGCACAGTCAAGAGACAAAGTTTTATTGGCTGCTTATTTTAAGAGTTTTGTGTTAAGAGGAATGCTTTATTAAGATTGTAACTTAATGAACCCACAATCATATCAAAATCCTCTATCTGAACACATGCAAGTTGTAAAACCTGGGCTAATGTCATAATACTTCCCCTTGTTTTTCCTGGATTTTAATTATTCCAGCTACCACAGTGATCGATCTTCACTCCTAAAACAGTTATCAGCTTAACTGATGTTTGATTGGCAACGTGAATACACAAAAACCAACCGACCGACCAACCAAAGAAACATTTTAAGTCAGTCCTTGCTAAACTAACTGAATGATAGTCATGAAATGAGAAAGGCCTGGGATAGGAAGCAGCAGTAATAAACTGTGGTGGAGCTGGAAACCAACATGGCTATTACATCTTAAAGCCTGACTACAGCAAGACACAAATCCCTGTATGATGCATTTTCTTCAAGGTAAGCAAGATATACAGTAATTATTTCTCAAAAAATATCAAAATAAATACAGATTTCTTCTGTTGGTCTTTGTGCTAAAATCCATTACAACATATTTTCAGAAAAAATGTTTCTTCATAACAAGAACATGCTCAGAATACAGACATCCAGAGCAAGCTGTGCTGCAGACATACACTGTTTCCACGTTTCCCTCAACATGACGCCACGAAGAAGGCCTTCTGAAGACATCATCTAAGAAATAATGATACTTTATAAGGCTTCAGTCAAGAGTGGGCTCATGATATGCAGAATGAGACTTTGAGATCTTGAGCCTGTGGGATTGTAAGAAACACAATGCTCTGAAAAAGCATTTGATACGTGAATTTGTAAGTAACTTATTTTTCGCATACTAAGAACAGAGATCTGGAATTTCAAATCCACTATAAGACCTTTGCAACAGAATGTTATTCAGCGTCCTGTTTCAGCTGTTTACCAAGGTGGCTAGGCACTTTTCATCAGCCAATATATGTATTAAAAAAAATAATCAGGGGGATGCATATAATAATCACTTTTATGAAGTGAAGGTTGGTTGGAGAACAGGTAACTGTGACATAGAAACACTGAAAAATCCAGTGGTAAATTGATTATTACAAATGTGCCATCCTCACCTTCAGGCACATCTACTGCTGATGGTGAGAGCAACGCTCCAGGGAATTGGGCGATCTCTGTGTTCCAAGCAGTGGGCAAGTCTCCTTCTTCTAGTACATTTATAGGTAGCTACTAAAATACTGTAAAAATTGAGGGATTGGGAAGGGTGGGCAAGTTTCCTATGTTTGTGAGCCTTGGAAATGAAAACTGGATTGGAACTAGACCTCTGCTAAAATGTAGAACAGGAATATGCAGAATGCTGGGCTGGATGCAGACATCCAGAGTATCCTACTAACAGGCAAGAGAGACAGAGCAGGTCCAGACGAGGGCCATAAAAGTTACAAGAGGGCTGGAACAGTGCTCCTGTGAAGAAAGGCTGAGAGAGTTGGGGTTGTTCAGCCTGGAGATGAGACAGCTCTGGCACATCTTACTGCAGCCTTTCAATATATAAAGGGGGCTTACAAGAAGGAGAAAGACTTTTTACCAGGACCTGTAGTGACAGGACAAGGGGCCAGTTAAAAGGCTGGTCTGAGACGATTGTAATACAGCTTCCACTTTCTGGTCAGTGGCAATAACCAATATCCTTAAATGATACAAAAACGTGCTTGGGGGCACGTGGCAGATTCTCTGCTATTAATTGCAAGCATCAGCCAACACGTGGTACAGTGCGGCAGCCTCAGTGACCTTGGATTGAATCTCTGTCTTCCAACATTAAATCCTCTTAGCGATTTGAACCATCACATGCACCATTGACTATCCTCCAACTATATCTGTGCAGAAGTGAGGCCCAGGGACAGTGAGCATCCTGGAAAGTTCTGCTGTTGGAATGAGATATGAAGCCTCTAACTTTATTTTGCCCTTGTGCCCAGCTGTGGAAACTCAGAGAAAGCTCCTGTTGATATTGCCTGGCTCTAAAACGTATTGGTGTTGTCATGGACCTGCATATCACTGCAAATGCACATTCCAATGGCTGTACAAAAATGTGTCCTTTTCCTTCCTGTTTGCTAAAATGATGTGAACTTTCCTCCCAGTCTCATATGGAAGCTGGGATCTGACCCCTCTCTCCATTCTCCTGAACTCACTTGATTACTTACTAACCCCTACATTTGTCTCTTCCTCTAATTCTTTCTCCAGCTGTCTTTCACATGCTTTGTCTCAGTTCCTGTGTTTTAATTTTACAGCATGTTCCTCCAAACTACACAGAAGATATCTCGTCTGTGGCCACTGCTTCAGTCATACAAACCTTTCCAGGTCTTCCAGGAAGGTAACCGTCCTGAGGTTCAAGACCCTAGGACTACTGCTCTATACTGTTCAGTGCTAGGCTTCTGCTACAGGTCTCAGCCTGCAATATGCATCAAGATAAGTAGAGGGGCATATTTTTTCCTGAGGTGATGAGTGAAAGAGTAAGAGAAAGCCCTTTATGATTTTGGATTTGTCTTTGCTATAGATGATCCCTATATTCAGTATAGAAGCTTCATTCCTCTACACTTTTCTTCCTTTACATCTTTTGGGTAAATGGTGAGAACTTGCAGATTTCATGGATAATCTCTCCCGGGTTCAGGTGCCTCTCTCTTCTGGAGGAAAAGACAAGCTGATCTGGCTCAGCTTGCACTTCATTATCACTGACAGATCTTCCGTGTGTAAAGGAGAGTTTGGGAAGACCACAGTGTACTTCAAAAGCCAGTGAAGTTCCAAGAAAATTCAATCATTGAAGAAGGAGAGAGGGATGATGAGACCATGGCTATGCTGAACTGATTTCTTGAAACATAAGTTAGCTGCTGGAAAGTCTGAGTAAAGAGAAACAAACCCAAGAGGACCACCCACGCAAAAAATAAACTTAGTACTTTGATATGGCTGGAAATTGAATAAAATACTGAGACCAACTGTTAGTCTAAAAAAGATGACCTGTGATACAGTCAGCCAATGACCTGCAGCTAAGAAACCCTGCTGAGCTGACAGCTGCTGGGAGCAATAGAAGATGGGGCATCCTCCTGAGGATGCTGACTGACAGACATGGATCTGTTCCCTTCAGCAAGCCTCTTCACGAGTCCACTGTAACAGATCTTAGTGCTCCTTAAAGGGATGCTACATGCAGGTTATATGTTGACTAGTTAAAGTAAGATTAGGTGTGGGTGCTTTGACTTTATTATGAACTGGAGAGAGGTCAGCACAATATAATAAAGTAAGGGAGAATTTCTAAAGAATCATCTTAAGTACTTCACAGACAACTGTCATAAGAATAGATAATTACTCTTAATGTCCTGTGCATTATTCGTCACAACTGGATCTAAAAGAACGAATCCACTAATATGTATTAAGACAAATTCTAAATAGAGAATTCAGTAGAAAAAAGACAGTTATGATATATTAAATACAGAATTATGACATTATATTATGAACTATGAACATGTCAGGGTTGGGATGGATTTCCCACGTATGTTTTACAGAATGTTGAGTACTACAAACAATAGTGGAATAAAAAAATTCCATTAATTCCATTAATTCCGAGTGACAGAATCCTTGATACAAAATGACACAGAGGTGAATAGGGCTGGATGACAATAGGTATCTGACATGTTTGTAGCACCATTTACAAGGTCGTAAGGAGCATACTTTTTTTAAGTGCAGAGAGAACAGCATTTTCAACATGTACCTGCATAAGGCTATTCAAATAACGTTGACTTCTTTTCAGTTTATCTAGGCACACACATACTGAGTGTATGGCCAGAAGCAGTTTGCCTTGCCTGTTTTCCACAAAATTACTTGTTCCAGATATTAACTCCTGTCTACGTGCTGTGGATCCCATACACCTGTGTTGGACAAACTATTCATGAGGATTTCAAATGTAAAAAACACATAATGCTAATGCGTCTCATCATAAATGAGAACAAAGGAGTCATTCCTCATGTGATGTAGCGGGAATTTTAGTTCACATAAAACAGAAAATTCTACATTAGAGCTATGTGCTAAATTTGCTTGATATTATTATAGCCTACTTAAGTCTTACTAGTTATCACCATCCAGTCCTCAAAAACCTTAAAAGCTTCTACATCATTTTCTACCAAATCAGTCCATAGCATATTTCTTCTGCAATGCCTAGAGACAGTTAAGCCTAGATTAAAGCTAATCAGACAGCCATGACAGTATACATGTTGGTTGGTCAGTCTTTGCAAAAAGCTAACCAACATTTTCTATCTTTGCAAAATTACTTGCATTTTTCTTACCCTTTTGAAGTCTTTCTAACCACCTGCGTGGCTGTTATCACCAGCCCTGTTTTGATATAGGTCTATATTTTAAAGTCTTTGAGCTTCTACTGAAATGGAAGTAATAAATACACTTGCATCAACCACAATGATGCCTTCATTTTTTTTCCAAAGGCCAGATAAACCTAGCTAATAAAAGGAGAAGGGTTTTGGCAGAATACATGAATATGTTGACAGTCCTAACCCTGTAATAAATAAATTCTCTTCTTCAGTTCAGTAATCAGATAGAGAGTTCCTGAATTTAGACAAGCTCGGTAAAAGAAGATGCTTGCAGGAGAAAAGCATAATGAAAGTTTACCAACAGCTAAATTAACCATTAACCACTGTCAATGCCTGTAGCTCACTATGTTTTATCAATGCCTACAGCTGTGTGTAAGTAATGCTGAAAGCCGTATTTAAAGATTAGCCTGATCAGTATGCACAGGATGAATTATTACCCTAAGTGATAATCAACACTCCTAAAAAGGAAACTATTTTCTCTGTTGGTTTCTTTTTTCTTACAGCATTATGATACATAAACACATTTTATCATTTGAACTGGCAAAAATATTTCCTTGGCTTCTTTATTTTTGCTTCACTGTAAGGTCACCACCACTCAGAAAAAATCTATGGCACTAAAATATCAAATTGTGTTTGTAAATGAAGCAATGCAAAAAAGATTTGTAATATAAACTGATAAAAATGTAAATGCAAATGCAGTCAGCTGTGAAAAATGGTCTACAGAAATAAGGATTAATATTTGTTATAAAAATTATTTACAGAAAAGTATCAGAATTATTAAAGGTTATCAAGAAGAAATGATTTTCATTTGATTGCTTTGAATTTAATTGTATAAACTGGAAAATCCCTTTTAATTAATTCTGCTGTCAAATACCTTTAACTTGGACTAATATAACCTGACAATCTGCGTGTAGTAGTTTAACCATTAAAAATAAGCGACATATTTGTGAGCTTAGTGTAAGTACTGAAATGTTTGTTTCATTTCAGATACCCTAAAAAGGTGAAAAATTTGTCCTGAAATTATAAATTAAATATTCTCCCAGCAAAGTAAAAAAAAAAATCACATCTGATAACAAAAGGTTTCATTTCTAACTTGTTAGTCAACATTAGATTTATGCCTAGAAAACACGTTAACTGGGGAGTGCATTTTTTATGATGACCGCTGCCAGGTCCAGTTACCAAAATGTCAAATCACACTGTCATGACAGCCAAGGCAGCAGGAGGAGTAGGTGACATTGTCCTGTGCCTTCCTGCTGCTGGAATCTTGCTGTCCCAGCTGAGATTTCATGGGGCTGCAGGAGGGACTGGGTAGAGTGCCCTTAACTGCTGCCCTAGAAAATAGCAGGCATCTTTTATGCCTTGCTAGCATCTGCTGCTCTTGGCTGCAAACAAATTTGATTTTCCACCATCGTTGTCAGAAAACTGTAATTTACAGTTGGGCTCTGTGTACATCACAAAAGAAAGAGATGGATGTATCAAACAGGTCAAAGAAACAGAGAGAAAAAAATTCATAGAAACAACAATAATCAGAAAGGATAATTAGGCAAAACCTGTGCATGGAAAGATTTAGACAAAAAATGCATCAGTAAGTTTTTAATTTAATCCTGTAGAAGCTTCAGAGCTTGAATCTGAGATAGACTTCATGATAAAAGAGAGGAAAAAGCAATTATATATACCGATCATTTTAGCTTCTCTAAAAGATATCTTAAGTATTCATCACTCATTATAAAATTAAACTGTCACATCTTGTAATGACTTAGAAAATTCAGACTAGAAATATCTCAGTGCTAGAGTACTTAGCAAGTTTGATTTTCTTTGAAGTACAATTGAGTTTAATTAGAACAGAATCTTCAAAGAGTTCACCAATTGACTACCTATTGTGAAAAAAGGCGAAGGGTGGCTCTGCATCACCAATTTATAATCTTTGTTTTGCAGATCCCTTGAATTTCCTGGTCAAAATTTTAGTCAATGGAGTAGAAAGGTGTGATCAAAGCAGCAAGACATCTAACAGCCACCCCACAAACAGGCTGAACTGAACTTCTTAGCCACTTTTCCAGAATAATTTTTGACATTTTCACTGTCATTTATTACAACCTAATTAGTTCAAGATCATTTTGACTGAATGTCTACAAAAACCTGCTTGCACATTCGTCACAGTCAGTCTCAAATAGCAGTATGCCATGGCTTATAAGTCCTATTAATATTAATAAGATGTGAATATGACAATGAATTATTGTTGGTGTCTCACAGTTAGAAATATGCACAAAAACTGTTGACAACAAGAAGGTGAAATTCTAGTCCTCTGTCATAATTTTACATTCTACACTGAATTTGCTAAATAAAATTTCACTGAACAATCCCTGGAAAAAAGATCAACATTCAGATATTCATCGTTTCACGAAGAGACAAAAAAAAAAGTATCAAAACACAGCAAGTCTAAATCATATTAACATAATGTGAAATGGGAGTAAATCAGGGTCATTGTTTCATATCTGTGCCTGAAATATTACATGCAAATACAGAGATAGTGTTTATGAGTTACAGAGGTGCCCCAAGGAAATGATGCTCTCAGTCATGGTCATGTTGTTGTTTCCTGGATCTTGTATGTAATTTCACAATACATTCTGTCTGAAAATTTTAAACATCTTCATTGTGTGTCACACAAAGACTGAATGATACTAAATAGCTGATGGCACTTTTTTTTTCCCCTAAAGGGCCTGGGCCATGACTGTCCATTTCTTTATTCCACTTTTTATGATTTTCTCACGAAAGAAGAAAAAATGGATCTTTGTCAAAATATTCCTTTCTATTAGCATTTTTGTGTTATTTCCAAATTATGCATAATATTTTTCTCATCTTGCATCTATCTAATGTTTCAGAAGAAAGTCTGGAAAGCTTTAACAAGTAACAAATGCTTCTGGATTTTAATCAAAACATAAAGCTAGACAGATGTCATCAGAATCAATCTTATTTTTAATATTCAGAATATCCAGACATGAAATAGGTATCATTATAGGTCAATATTGTGCTTTATAGAAAAAATATTTTAAGATGTTGAAAAAAAAAAGTCCTTACAATTCAGGACTAATGTCAGTTCTTTCACTGCCTGTGTAAGACTTTGTAAAGTAGCTCTTTTTTCAAATGTTGAGTGTTTCCATATATGGAAAATAGGTGCTATAGCACTTTGCTAGATTATGAAACCCACTACTGTCAGAACTAAAATAGGAAGCAGCAGTGCTATTCACTTTAATGTTTTAGCTGAAAATCAGTAATGTTCTTACATATTTTTAATCGTATTTCAGCTTTTTCTAATCTATTTTGACTCAAGTGACCTCTCTCCCAGCTGTGAAACCTATGTTGCCTGAAACCCCTTCTGCCTCTCAATCACATTAGCACATGCCCTTATTGCAAGCAAAAATGTCACCCCTTTGGCATATCTTGCATAACTCTGTCCTTCTGCTCACCACAGTAGTGTATCTTATGGTTTGGGAAACACTATCGAACTTTAACACAGATTACAAGCAAAACATGCCATGTTCCGTGACATGCAGGCCTGATTTTAAAAAGAAATTCAAAGTAAATCACGTATATATTTAGAATTTCCATTTACTTACAAGAGGTTCTGCCATGATGATGCGAATCTTGCGTTCAGCCTGAGTAGTGAAGTTAACAAACAAGCTCTTCAGGACATATTCGCCTGGTTTACTGTCTGGGTCAACGCTGATAGGCAACATGGCTGGAGGTCCTTTTTCTCTCTGTGTACCAGGAACAGGTGGGACAGGTGGCTTGATATACCCGTTACCAACTGGAGAAGCTGAAAGGTAGAAGAGATGCATTCACTTGGGTAATTCAGTGTGTCTTAACTTTTCTGGAGCAACCCAACTGCTGACTATACTGGCAAAGCAAAGCTGGAAACTATGTATTAGTACATGAAACATATAATACATGAATAAAATTTCCATCTTAAAGTTATAGGTAAAATTTACATAATATAGACTGGCAGAAGAAATAAAAGACAAAGTCTTATGTAATACTATGCACTGCACAGCCAACCTTCTTTTTTCACATGGTAAGATCTGCTGAAACCTAATTCTTGAAATAACATCTTTATTTCTTTCCCTTTATCATCTAGGCCAGGTCTGTAACTCAGCTGTCAAAAAGCAAACTTGTTATTGAGGCTTTAGATCTTTCCTAAACACTTTAACACTTCATTGCTGCAAAAAAATGCAAATATATATATGTTCCAATGACTACATTATCATTTGATAGCATTCAAGATGTGGCAGAATTAGACCCTAAATTAACACACTGAAAAATAAAATAGATGCATTGGGTAAAAGAGAAGATATTTTCCTTTAGAAAATCAAGGTTTAAAAGTCTGTTATGACTATAATGCAAGATAGAAATGCTTTGTTCATGTAGGTGTTATTCTGCAAATGTAACACACCAATACTTTACTTCAAAATAACTCTCCTAATTGGCAGGTTATGCCATCACTACCCAGCACAGCACACTTCTTCCACTCAGCTAGCTCTGTTACCTGAAACGTTTCAGCTGATTTTTGAGGGCAAAACATAATCACTGAGTTTTGTTGGCATTGATTTTTGCATAAAACAAACTATACAGAAGGCTTGTTCACTTAGATTATACAAAATGGCTTCTAAAAATACACATTGTTCTGAACAATAATCTACTTCAAAGAAACGAAAACAGTGCCACCAGAAGAAGGTAAGCCTTACCATCACCTAGGCTCTGCTGAAATTCAGCTATGAGGACAGTGGGATGCAAATGATCAGATGCAAATTTATAGGGACTATCAGATCTGTGAGGTGATGGAAATTTCTCCCCTAACAGCTTTAGAAAGGAATCAGACAGTACTTTCACAATCATTAAGACGTATCAAAAGTATGGCTTTGATCAGCTCACACCTATCCATTCAGTTGGTTCGATCACCAAGTGCTCAGTTAGGAAAAATGTTTTTTTCCTAACTTTTTTGGTCTCCCCCAGGCCGTTATCCCCAGGCTCCCCGTGGTCCTGCCCCCAGGCCCTGGCAGGCTGCTGGCCTGCCCAGTGCTGCCAAACTGAAGCCACCAGGCCTGAGCGCCCACCTGCCGCCATCTCAGGCGCCCTCTGGAAAACACCTGAGGGAATCCAAAAAATGCAAACCTGACTTCTGTTCCTCAGGCACTTGTGGTTTAAGTTAGCCGCTAAATTCAAAATTTACCAAGAAGGGACTCCCAGGAGGGATGGAAATAAGGAGGAAGGGTGTGGGTCATTCACGCCTCACGTCCTAATGAAATTCATGAAGTTAAAGAAACCCTAATCACACAGCCTGGGAGCTGCAATCCTTGCCTTCAATCATTATGTGTATGGACAGGAACCTGAAGACACTGGAATTTAAATCCACATAGTCATTCTCACTAGGAAGCCTCTTAACAATGGCTTGTGACACAAGTCTGGCTTTCTAATACATCTTTTCAGTTTCATTATCTCAAGCATTTGCATATGCTTGATATTTGCATTGCAAAAATCTATCCCAGTGACTAAACAATCACTGACTTCTATACTGATGCTTTAACAGAATTTAGTTCTTTCTCCTAGATTGAGAGCCCTGCAAAGTTCATTTGAATAAAATAAACTTCCTGTGAGGCATGGAACTGGAATTCAAGGACTTAAAACTTACAAAATAGTTGCATTAAGTCATCCATGATAGGCCACTTTATGTTTATACATTATAATGTGGGCCTTAAAAGATAGTGATAAAAAGAATGTGTCAGTTTTTGCCATCTCTGTTGGTGAACCACTTCCTCATGAAATAAAAGGCATAATTTTTATGTGTGAAATCACCACATAAAGTTTGCAAGGGTTTATGCAAAAGACATAGGGCAGGGTTGGGGTGGAAGGAAGGGATTATACTTAATTCTAAATGCTGCTTTCATTGACAAATTAAGTTTTTACTACATCATTTCAAAATAATAACGTTCTCCTACACAGAGGATGATCAGAATGGACCACTGAAACATTTAGTCTGAACTCCTAACATACTGTAGGGTGCTAGTCACCACACAAGTACCAAGATAAAATAAACATAGATAAAAAAAAAAGATAAACAAGATAAAAAAAAAAAGAAGCTTAATCCCAAGGAAAATGAATGGTGATTCCCATGCAGAAAGCAGCAGACCAAAGCAGCCCTGATGCCTGAGGGCACTGCCACAGCAGGGAATCTGTCAGTGAATTTTAGAAAGTTTTATACATATTTAAAGCTCCTGTCATAGGAAAATCTGAAAAAAAAAGAAAAAAAAAAAAAAAAAAAAAAAAAAAAGATTAACTGTGCCTGATCAGCTGTAAGACATCTAAACCATTTTGGGTGCAATTCTGTCTGAGGGCTTCTTCTCTCATTTTCTTGTTACCAGGATGTATTCCTTAATTTTCTACTATATCTACAATAAGCTGCCCCTCAAAAAATACTCTGCTTTTCCGACAGAATATTTACACAATATTTTCACTTAGTTCAGGCTATAACCATAATACTTTCTCAATGTTAAGCATTGGAAAGCATTTAAAAACAAGAAGGAAATATGGAAGTAGTAATGCAGTATCAGAAGCCCCTATTACCACAACCACATACTATTGCCGCAAAATGGATTACTGAACTAAAATCACTGCTATTTTCTTTTTAATGTATTGATTGTTTCCCTGATCCTAGAAATAGTTGTAAAAAAGCACAATAGTTTGAATACACACAGAGTCACTAAAGTGATCACGGGGATGAGTACAAAATTCAACCATTTCCACAGAGTCTCTGCTATGATTTACATTGCAAGTCTTTTTCTTAAAGCTCTAAGATAAAGGACAACAACAGAAAGATCATAACACAGAAGCTAAGAGTCTGCACTACACTGGATAAGCTTCAGCCAAACAGCTACTGAATTTTCAGTATCTTTAAGCAGAAGAAGCAGATGGCATTTTTTTAGTTAACTGTGTCAAATTTCCACTTTAGCAACAACAAACAGACTCATAACACAAACCAAAACACGTTTTTTCAGTATTTTTTGTACCTACCGAGCCCCTTTATAAAGCTGATCACACTGGATTTTCTCCAACATGCTACTGTAATATCCATGAGCCTGCGAATACCTGAAATGCTCCAATTCTTAAGTTAGGAAAGTCTGAATCCTTTTCTAACTAAAATCAAAAAGGAAGTTAGTCGCTTCATAATCCTGTTTCAACACTTCACTATAAATTTTCCAGCATTGAGGCAGACATTGCTTTAGTTTTTTGTTTTTAATAGACAAGTGCTGAAGACCTACAATGTGTGAGCTAGAGCAGGCCTCCGGATCAGATCAGCATTTCCATAACTAAAGGGGTAATTTTTAGCTTCAGCATATGATGATGACCACTCACAGAGTGGCTGCACGTCTATATTTATCCACAAGTACATACTATGCTGACAGATTAGTGAAACTACTTCAGGCACTCCAAGAACATGAGACAGGATAATGGAGTTCAGCATAAACAAACCACGCATATCAAATACATGAATTATCATACAATTCAAGCTGAAAGCAATTACTATAGAAAAGCAAAGCACAGAAACAACACAGGATGGGTTTTGTTTTGTAACTAAGGTCCTTTGGCCAACAGTACATACAGTTTGAATTCCTTGAGATAAAAACAACGCAGTATCTATTCTTTTCCCATGCCAAGAGTCAGTGACAAACCACATATCCTTAATGGATAATTATACATCTGTTGAAATAAGTCTTAAAAAAATTGCTTTGTTTTAAAGCTGCCTTTAAAATAATAGAAAAATATATATATATATATAACAAAACACATTATTAACCAAACTGTTAGGAATTTAATTTCCAAGTATACAGTACACGGTGCCAAGGTTAGCAAAAGGTGCCTTGTTTGCCCTTTGAAGGAGAACTTTCCCAGATTAGTGTGAGCTTGACAGGAAAAGAATAAAATTCAAGGGAAACATTTGCTGAATAAAGCAAACTAATGGTCTAGCAGATCCATTTCTGTCTTAGCAACAGAAACAATAAGATTCCCAAGGATGTGTTATTCCAACATAACAGTAAGATGAAGCAGTAGTACTATTTTAATATCAGCTTTATTTTCGTAAATCTTTTGCATGTTTTAACAAAAATAATCATAGAGGCATAAACATAACCAATATAACACAGCATTAATGACTTGCAATATGTATGATAGGGAATAAACTTACCTAAAGTACAATACTTCAGAAGAAGCAACTGATACTACTATTTCAGTGTTTCTGATCCTCTCTTAGGGGGATTTACACTCAAGAAATGAAGGACCAGAAGGGATTCAGTGAACATCTGAGTCCCACATACAGACTATTTGAAAAGTAAAAGTGAATGTTACGGTGGCACAGGTGCTGGCCTTCATTTTCACAGGGAAATCAGCTTCACGCAATACAAATATTTGCCTACATACTTTGTTTACTCTTTATCTATTTATTTTTATTAAAACAGAGTAAGGTTTGCAGCAGTAAATTCAGTTAAGCGTAGCATCAAAGTTCCACAGTTAGTGTTCTTAGTCTGGGACATACATATTCAAAGAGTCATTACAGATCTCCCCATCCTGAGGAGAATGCAAGCCAGCCCACTACAGCTGGAAGTGTAAATGGTTTCCAGCACTAAAGAAGGAAAGCTATGTCTACAACGCTATTGCTTATGGTAGACTCATACGGCAGCTTTTATGTGGACCTTAGAAGCTATTGTAAGGCACACAGTTATTTTTACATTCATTTTTTATAATTAGGTTAATTACACTTTGGTAAGTATGCAGTTGAGAGGAGGGAAGAAGTGCCTGAAAAAGGGTATATTTACTCTGCAGTTTACCAAATCTTCAGCTACCTAAGGCTTTGCTTGAGGACTATCTTTTTTGACAGTGCTAGATGGAGTTCATCACAGAATCACTTCTGGATTAATAAGAGGAATCACTTTTGATTTTTCTTTCCATTGCTCTTTATTATTCCAGCCCCAAAAAAGAGTATAGCATGTGAATCACTGTGTCAGAGGTGTTACTATCCAGTCTAGAAGATAAAATGGAAGAGGCTGTGAGGTCAACAAGGAGGCGTGTAAAAGTGGTTCAAGACTCTAGAGTAAAACGTCTGATTTTGAAAACAAGTCTGAAAGGAATAACAGATATGGGAGGATTTCCAGAAAGGTTGTGAGAGATGACCTAAGTTCTTCCGGATGGATATTCTCAACATACTTGATGATGCTGAAACTGTAAGGGAGAAAATGGTCATTCATAAATTTCAGATTCCTCTGTTTCTTTAAATATGCAGAGATGTGTCTCAGGAGAGTCACTTGTGTAAAATGGCATGGGGGAAGAGAAAGGATGGAGATATTTTCAATGATAAAGGCATCCCAGAACTTGGTAACAAATGTAACTGAGATTAAGAACAACCTTTTGAATTATTTCTTCCTGAAGACTTCGTGAAAAATGCTGTTGTCAAGTTTATATTAATTCAGAATATGTGTTGAACTACAGAAGACAGTCTACAGCCTCCTGTAGACTTTGTTGGGCAATTCTTCTCCAAATTTTCTAGTCCTTTTACCACAACAAGAGAGTGTAAACTCTATGTGAACACAAGGAAGAACAAAGCTAGAAAACAGGAGACAAATTAACTAGTGCAGCCACTGAGAAGTGGCAGAGCTGCTGACCAAGCGTAGATTTGGCCAACCCCGCTACCCTAGTTAAGAAAAAGAAGGCTTGAAGTTTGTGTGTGTGTGCATGCACACTCTCATACCATTCTTCACTTTATTTTCTGTATCTTCAAGGATGGTATTAAGTAGCAGGCCTAAAACAGACCAGATGTTATTCCCAGTGAGACTGAGCATTTCAGAACATCAGGCAAACTTTGATTTGCCCTCCCCTGAATTCAGGGCTGGAAACTGATCAGCAGAATGAAACCTCTGTAGGATAAAACCAAAATGCAGCATCCTTGAAAACAAGTATAGGGCCTCTCGACAGGCCTGATGGATGCTAAAATACCCCTGGTGGGGGACACTTTTCACTGTGTGTGCTTTTTACCATGAGCTCAAACACTCATTCGACTCAGAGATGAACTCTTCTGCGATGAACACCATTAAGAAATAACCAGTGTAACACAGATATCTTTGCTCAAGCTCAGGGAGGTATTACAAACAGCCCTTGCACACACTGGCACATCCTGTTTGAGATGGATGAGTGTGGTAAAGCAGCTGTTAGCTTTGAAGCTAAGGATGGAGCTCAGCCTGGCACCAGGTAAAGGCTAGAAGTGGCTTGGCTTTCCTGGCCAGTAGCAGCCTTCTGGCTCCCATGTCCCAGTGGCTGGCAGGTAGGTTGTGAGCTCTGTAATGTGCAGACATGCACTGTAATTCTGTGCAAGAGAGGGGCAATTGATATGAGCCCCCTCAGAAGAAAGCGGTGGGTGGCACGTTTTCTCCCCTTGCAAGACACTGTATCTCCGTATCAGGGGACTTATGAATGGCAGAACTGCCAGAACAAACTAACATACAGGAAATCCTGTCGAATATGTCCACCCCCTTTCTAATGGCCTTTTCACTGACTTGGCACAGCTCCTGCTAACCAAGATACGAGATGTAGACTTTTCCTCTCCCTTTCTCCTTAGTTACAGGCCAGGGGTTGTACAGCTTAACGACGTTCCCTAGGTTCTTATCTCAGATCCCTGCAAGGCATCTGAACAAGGCAAGAAAGCCCATTCTCTTTGCTCGCCATTTCTTTTCCTGATCCTTTTCTTCTAGAATTTTGGTGTTTTTTTTTGTTTGTTTTTTGTTTTTTAATTTACATACACTACAGCACATGTGCTGAAGGTCTGTGGGAGTCTAGGCATGTAACAGAGATAAACATTTTTAGTTGTGATCGTTTCAGAATTTGCTTGATTGATTTTAAGAGCAAAGAATAAAAAAGCTAAATGACAGGAAATCTTGTGTATAATCCCAAAGCGTTTTTCAATTGCCGTTTGAGTGTTCCATCTGGGGGTGATTTCTCACCAAAGGAAATATATTTATTGCCTCTGATGGGTTCCAGAACAAACATAAATATTTTCAGTTTTTTTTTTTTTTTTTTTTAATATAAAAAATATATATATATATATATATATACAGTAAGGACACACTGCCTCTTTGAAGGCTGACTTCAGCTTAACTATATGCTTTCAAAATCTCAGTGACTTTCCTGTATGACTTCAAATGCTTTGTTATCTTTGATGGTTATTCAAAAAGTAAAAAGCTTTTTTTTTTTTTTAAATAAGGTTGGAAAGATATATATGTCATCATTTTCAGATGAGTGAACTAATTGATTTTAGAAGAATTAAAACAAAAAAGATGCTATTTCTGAAATTCTGCCAGAATTTCTGTGGGATACTGCTTAAAAAGCAGCTATATTGCTTAAAAAACATTTTATTTTAAATAACAATATCATATACTTTTAAATGATTTTATGTGCTCTCCTTTGGTTTTGCTGAATCTGAAAATAGCTTCCTATAAGTTTTTTAGATGGATGTTTGGCTGGGTTTGCTTTCCTTTTCAGAGACAGGGGGATGAAGATACTCCTGTCATTTTGTGGTTGATGGGTGTTAGCAGAAGAATTATTTTTAGGGAACTTGGAAAAGTGCCGAGGACGCACAAGGCTAAAAGAGTCCAAAAAAGAAGGAATGGTTACTTCCAAAAGAGGGATCAGCAAACAGGAAGGATGTGACCTGCTTCTTCCGTCCCTACATATTTTCTCTTGGAGAGAGAGTATGTATACCTTTCCTTCTCTCCTTAAATGTTTCACAATAAAATTGTAAGAGTCTGGATAAGATGGATTTTTTAAAAGATAATTAAACTGTTTATTTTTTTTACTACAGAAAGATATTAAATACTTGTATCCAAGTCCTGTTCCAATCTAAATAGCTAACTCAGATGCTAGAACCAGAACCTTCCTTGAATTTTTGTTGTGTGCTAGTCCACAATTCCTCTTCCAAACCACAGACAAAAATGTTGGTTTGTGCTGATAAAAACTCATGTGTGTCACTGGAATGAAAACAACTTATTGGTTCTGGGTGATAAGGGTTGTGTACAATCTTCACATGTATGAAAACCCAACGTTGTAAATCACTTGTCCAAACATCAGCAAAGTTCTTATTACACAAAAAGAAACAGGCTGTGGCTCATTTCTATCTGCAACTGCATGGCCTGAACTATTCTGTTGATCCATCTGACATTGCTCAATAGCTAAAAGTTGATTTCCTAAAGGGTTTTGCTTATTTCATGCTCTAAAAAATACAGTCATCTTTAAATTATGTTTCAAAATGTAGAACTATATTGAAGAACAATCTTTAAAACTGTGGTCACTTCCTTGACCTCATTTCCTGATGCATCAACTCTGCTCTATTGCTGCCTTTTAGGGAAAGGTTCAAATTTAGCCACCTACAAGCTAAATACTGAATTTAACCTGGCAATCCAGGTTCCAGGTAGAATAAATTAAGAAAGACTAATGGTTTGAGGTGATTCCTCAAATCCTTCTTAGATTCTTAGCTTAAGACAGAATAAATTCACTTTCTAGAGGTGCCTACCGCTTGCCAGTGATTACGGAGGGAGAACTGACATAGAAGATAAGCATCCAAGGTTATAGGAGATGACTGACACTCTTAATCTGTAAACTCTTCACGAGCATTTTGTACAGACCAAACTGCATCACAGCGCATTTCAGCTGCTGCTGGCTAGGATTCATAGCCTTGATTGCGTGGGTGAAAAATGGCACAATACCAGGAGTAAGCCAAGCTGTGAGCTGGCACTGTAAACTGGCAAGCTAAACCTTCACAGACCAAGAAGACTTTTACAAAATTTTATGAATCTTTCTGTAATGAAACCACAGGAGAGATTTTTGTGAATAAACACTAGCATGAGAATACATCAGACAAATCCATTCATACTCCCCTCTACAGTGAAGCACTCAAAATAACGTCTATACAAAGAAAAATGAAAGAAAAAGTTTTGCAGCCAAAATCTGGATTAATAATTATCATTACCAATCCCCCAGTTTATCTTTGATTGAATCATTACTGTCATTACTTACTACTGGCTGCAGCAGCACACTCACAACATTGTCTGTCTTCTGTATTGAATTAAACACTATTTGGCCTCTTAGCTTGCAGAAAACTCAACACACAATGTGTCATCTTTTATTAGCCACACAACATTATGATGCTGTAATATCTAATAACTCTTTGTTAACATTATATTAACAGCTCTTTCTTTGAAAGTTGAGTTCCCTTGTTTCTTAGCCATGCAGGCTAGACTCAGACTCTGCAACATAGGTATTTCCCCTTTGACTTCAAAATATTAAAGTGTCAGGAAAAGATAATGGTATTACCATTCACATTAGCTCAATGAAGGTTTTTGGAAGTTTAGCTCGACTACAGCTGCTTAGTGAAAGGCTTTGACTTGAGCAAATCAATGAAGCACATGGGATTTAGTTGCTGTTGAAGGCACATGTGCATGACTGCGCAGCTGCAAGCACCCAACACAACACGGACAGGGTGTTGCTCTCCTGCTTGCCAGTGGGCAATGACAGAAAACTCCTTCCACATACTGAAATGTCTAAATGCCATGAAATAAGTTACTGCCAGAAATACGTTATTAAGTTGTTATTTAGTGTTTCACCTGCTCACACACCCAGATGTCCTCAAATAAGTGAAGAAATGGTAAAGGAAGGCCCCAACTGAAACAAACTGGAATGAACGTTTCACCTATCAGTTCTGCTCCTGCACAGGTCTGGTGACTCTGTGATGCCAGAAAAATGTGGATGGGGTTCCCTGTTCTCACTAAGAAAGCCAGGAGCATCACACTAAAATCTGAACCACTCATTTAGGTTTTCCTGTAGTCAAAGGAGAGGAACATGCACCTACAGACATGAACTCTGCATCAGTTAGCTCTGGAAACAAAGAAAGGGTCCTAGGATTATTAACAGATTTTCCAAATATTCAAACAGCTTACAGATTGAGAAAACAGAGTAATTCCTAAGAAAAACTGAAGAGCCTAATGACTTCTGAAAATAAGAAAAGATTCATTTTATGTGATATTCAAACGGATATTCAATATTCCAGACGGTGGGAACAAAACTAGTATTGTACCAGGTTTTTTGAAGTATCAGCAAGGTCAATACAGGCAACTGCAACACAGAGAGCCTGATGTTCATTCAGGAATGGCTGGATTTGATTAATAAAGAACTGAAGTATTATGATACAATGCCATAAGCATAGGTTTATGGAAGGTAGATTTTATTAAACTAGCTATCTTTTTAGGATTGCAAACTTGGTTAACAAAGTTAACAAAGTTAAAAGTGTAGTCTTGTATTTCTGTTTGGCAATTGGATTTGTACTTTACCAAATTATAAATGAGATCCAAAAAATCAACATATTACAAGAATAGATTAAAAGCCAGATACCAGCTAGAAATCAGCGGCATTGGTTAAGAGAGAATCATATCATAATTCATCTACTTATCCTTATTATTAATGGCATAAAAGAAACAAAAATTTATATTTCTATAAAATTTACAGGAAAGCACAACAGTAGTAGATAGAAAAATAGCAAAATGGTCATTCTAATTTGAATAGTATCTTGAAAACTAAATGGAAGCAAACAGTATATGAGATATTAATACTAACGGACACAGAATTGCATATCCCGAAACAAAGAATGCATGCCACAGGGACAGAATAAGGCTTTCTATTCCTGGAAAGCACTGATTATGAAAAAAGGCCTGAGACCAGGATGACTAATGTGTTGAAAACAGGCTGCTATTCTTGAGACCTGAAGAGCTATGGAGAGCCTTTTCAAGCAGGATAAACAAAAGCAAAAACAGGAAAACTCCACTGCTGCACTGCCAGTGTCTTTGCAACTACTGCTGGATGCTCTGTCCCATTCTGGTGTCTGCAGCTTGAGAAAGATGCTGATGAACTAGAGGACAATCAGGAAAAGCAACTATAATTAATGACCGGAAAACTTGTCTTAAAGCTTAGATTAGTTGACCATGAGAAAGTTACAGTGTCACTTAATCATCTTCTTTAATGCCTGGATTTTTGCAAACACGTTGAGCCACTCGACCAAAAACGCCTTTTAATACAATACAAGCCATCAGGCACTTCCAGGGCGTGATTCATTACATCCTAATAAAAATGTCTCAACAGCTCATCCGAACTGCACCCTGAAAGTGCGTATGTCTGTCCCATGGCTATCAAGAAAGCCTAGTTTGACTACATAAGATGCAATATAAACACCAAAGATGCCTACAAATTAGGTGGGACGACTTTCATGCCTGCTAAGCACAAGTACGATGAACAGAAATTTGCTAATAGACAGCCCTTCATTCAGTAGTATCCAATGGCTGGAATTTTAAACTAGACAAATGCATTAAAGAAGTTAACACAAAGGGAAGGAAATTAACTACAGAAATGCTATTAAGGCTGATTTCTCCATTAGTGGAAATTTTAAATTAAGATTTTTTTTTATTTTTTTTTTGGAAGATGTGCTTTAGCACAGACAGAAATTAATTCAGAGAAGCCATAAAGCCTGCTCTATGAGGAGAACAGATTGGATGACACAATGGTTTTTCTGGTTGTATAATTTATGACTCGTTGAATACATTAGTAGAAAAAATATCACTGAGAACAATCTTTCATTGGTAAAAGGAAGATACAGATGTTCTAAGAAGGATTCCTCTCTAATCCACAAAATACAAAGAAACAGAAGTCTGAGTGCCTATCAGTACTGGAGTTCTCTTTGTACATCCAGGTACAAATATAACGTGTGTGATCAGAGTATCTGTGTGATACAGGTAGTAATTTCCTACCATGTCAAACACACTTTGGCAAAACTGAACCTGATTTAAGGGTTATTCTGTATAATAGACCTCAGGGGAATATGAAAATGGAGGCAACTTACTGGATGGTTTAATTTTCAGGGAATATTTTAAAGAGAAAAAGTCAAATGAGAAAGTATATTGCCAGAATTGTTTTAAAATATGCCTTATAACTAGAAGTGAAAACCATGTAAAACTGTTTGCTGTAAGAAAAGACTTATATAGAAAAGTGAAGAGAGAGCTCTGTGCTCTATATTCCAACCGTATTCCACTGACTGAGTGGATGTCTAACGAACATAAAAGGATTATGGCTGAAATGCTATCACTGACAGCATGTTCACATGCACATGGAGATGGATCATCCTGAGAATCTGGAAGAGACTAAAGGCACCTCTTTGTCTATAGCAGAGGTGACTGATCACCCACAGATGCCTGGTCATCTGCTACTGAATAAAGCTGAATGAGTATAAACATTGCAGCACCGTTCCTTCTATAGCATACTGAATTAAAGTTGTTTCTTACTTGGGTGTACAAGGAAGACTGTGGGAACGCTGTATGCATTACAGAATTAGGTATTCCACCCCAAAAATACATAAAATGTTTTGTAAGTAGGGGTAGAATTGAAAAGATCTTTCAAAGGAAAGAGGGTAGACAATGTGTGGCAATGCTGTTTCATAAACCGTGATCTTACTGTAAATTCTATTAGTTACAAACATCAGATGTTGTTATGGGACATCACTTTGCACCAAACACAATGACAAGCTATATTAGCATAATGGGTTGTTATTCCCAGACCCATGTGATCAGTACTCCATGGCAACCCAATGATAATGAACAGCTTTGTTCGTGTGTCAGTAAGAAAGCATATACAAAATTATATGAAGCACGAACCTCAAGTACCTGAAATGGTGCATAAAGCTTTTAATAAATTAGGAATTTGAACACTGCCATTGACACTTCTTTCCACATATACACATGAAGAGGCAAAGAACATTTCACTATGTTCTCTACCTTCTCAGTTAGCCGTCACCATGGTGGGGACTGAGCATCTCCAAGACACTTTCACTCATTGCTCACATCAGTTGAGAAGTTGCGTGCCTAAATCTGGCACATGGAACAGAAACTAGAAACCCAATCCAAATGACAGCTCCAAACAGGATCCAGCACTGCCAGACCCAACAACTCCTATAATGCATCCTTACAAGGACCTCACATGCTTGGACCACCACTTCAGGTGTACAAAACAGAGCAGAAAAGCAACTCCTTTTTTTTTTTTTTTTTTTTTAATTTGGTTGTTACTGGTTTTTATGTAACAGATTTCTGATTCAGTATAGCATATCCTTGCAATATTAACTTCCACTAAGTAACAGGAGCACAACATGTAAAAAATATACAGGAGTTTTTGAATGCTATTAAGTGAACATTATGCTTTTTATGTACCAAGTCCAGATCAACCAGGATCAAGCTACTAATCCAAACTAAATCAGTCTCTCACATGAGATAAGAAGATTCCAGGATGATGTCCAACAGAGTGAATGTTCACTTGCACCAATATATTCTATTATCTTCATTCTAACCAGCAGCAAATGCTGCAGTTATAACATTTGTTGTATATTACCTCCTTAGCATTTCTAAAGAGAATGAATGAAAATGTGAAAGGATGACATTGAAGCAGATTACTTTAAAGAGCCTGGATATGTTAAAATTAACCCTCATTTATACTAGGCAGTTAAGGAAAACCACACAGGTGGATCCTCTTCCTGCAGCCAGACACAGCCTAACTGGCCCCTGCTCTCCATTTAAGTGAATGCACAGCGAAAACCCTGGGACTTGTCACTTTGTGCACAGGTCCACTTTGTTAGATTTTTCCTACCAGACAAATCAGCACTTGGACATCAGATCTGAAAGATGACAGAATGAAACACTCGTGAGGAAGCAGCAGGACACATGAGAAAAGTCACTATTTAAAGAAACATGATTACCTGGTTCATGTGCCTGAACAGATCTCAGACATGTATCTCAAGTACATACACTAGCTCGTAATTTTTGCTTTATGTACTAAAATTTATATGGCCATTTTCCAGCCCACAGAGGAATTCAGATTCAAATGGCCACCTTAGTCACTCAGCACATATAAACTATTCTCATTTACTTTGCCTTAACTGCCAGAAGGACATAGACAGAAGCAAACAAACAAGCTATTCCTTGGCAACTAACTCTACAGTAAGTGCAACATAACTAATTTTACATTAATTTTAATATAGTTTAATTAATTTAAAATATATCTTTAAAGATAAGGCTGGACAAGCATCCTGAAATGCTAAAAGTCAAAAGGGTAATCTACTCAATACTGCAGGAAAGACAATGTCATGGAAGTGAGTTACAACAGGTGAAATTGCAAACATCAGGAATAAGGATTGGCAAATGAAAAACAACACACATTAGTTTTGTTTTGTTTTGTTTTGTTTTTAAAAATGATATTTTGATTTTATGATTCTGTAAAAAGAAATCAAAGATAATGTCCTTTTCCTGAAAAAAAAAAAAAGGTCTAAAACTTTGTGTGGAATACCATAATGCAATAATTTAAAAATAGGGTACGTGGGCTTTTTAAAACACTCGTTAAATCAATCTAACTCTAATTCCACTGATGTAAGCAGTTAAACACCCCCTGTTCTTTAGTATATCTTGCTTAAACTATAACTATCTCGTGACAGTGTGACAGTTCTTGTACAGTTTATGGAAAACCACAGCTATAATTTCAATCCACAATAAATATAATGTACAAGATTTAAAACAGAAAAAAAAAAAAAAGAGATTAAAAAAGTTTTCTAGTCATTGGTTGTACTGATCATTTGTGTCACAAAAACTTTAATGACAGAAGATCATTTTCTGTATTAACTAGCAAGATGTTATATGTTTGCACATGCGCATATATAATAATAATATATAGATTCAAACTTGTCATCCAAGTGTTACAAATGCTGCTTCTATGAAATATATAAGCATGTTCAACATAATAAATGTAAACTAAATCAACTTAAAATGGCATTTCTGGATTTCACATAACATAAAATAAAAATTTATAACAAAAGGCCACGCCCTGAGGATACTGTTATAATGTACATCAAAGCTTTAAAATGCCTGGCATCTAAGCCAGGTGGGCTTTAATAGGATTTACAGATAATTTGAAATTTGGTATGTGAAAGTTTAGGATGCACTAGGTGTGCAAGAGGATCTGACGTACCAAACACCATTTTGAACTTAATTCAGAAAAATGCTTGATGGAAATAATTGGTAGCTACTTTGTAGATACTATCTCATTACTTTGCAGGACTAGGTGCCTTTTTGTAACACAAAAGTGACAGCATATTTAATTATATGCATAATGTAATAATGTCTATATGGTGAACTAGTAATAATGGTATTAATATCAGGCAGAAAGTCATTCTAAGTATCAATTAATTTTGTAAGAAGTTAAATTTACACAAATCTCTGACTTGCCAGTAGTGTGATGCCTCCATTTTTCTTGAAGGGCTACTGTTTGTCCTCAAAGACATGCAAAAAAACCCTTACTTATAATTGTCATTCTCAGCAGCTCTGCTGTAGCTGACAGAGCTGGATTTCCTACTTTGGGCTAAACACAGCTGGGAATTTGCATAGGTGCAGCCTGACATGTGCATGTGTGTCCTCTCACCACAGACACTGAAGATAGTCAGTGCTTCTCCTTCCAGTGGAGAGTTGGCCCTTGCAGCACAGTTTAGAAATGTAGACATCCTCTCCTTTTTCTTTTCTGATATTCATTTACTCTAATATAGGAATTAACACCAATGCCATGAACATACTATTTACCTTCTTCCAAATCCTTAATGCAGCTATAAAATAAAATAAAGCCCAGAGTCCATCCCTGCAGTACCCCACTGCTCACCTCATTCTACTGTAACAAGGAGCCACCAGGAACCACACTCCATTAACACTGCCTCATGCCGGTTTTTAACACATTGCTCATAAAACGATGATGCTTGAAAGTACGCCGAGTGACAGTCAAATATTCTCTGATACCCAAATACACGTTCTGCTTTCTTCATTTACTGAGAACTCCATCAACAGCCCCCACACCGGTCTCCTTGCCCATCCTCACTAACAGACCCCAGGAGAGACGAGCTTTTTCTATTAGCTTACACACTGCCTATTATACTGGAGATGAAACGTGTGTTAGGAGGTTATCTGCTGCTGCATTACAAGTAATAATAAATGGAAAAGTAATCTGGTCAGAGTATTTCTACACTTACATCTAGGAAATGCAGTGTGTCTTGCATTACCTCATTGGACTCATTTGACTTTCAGAAGTCAAAATGGTGAGTGAGGCAATATAGTACATGTATGATTAATCTGACGCCAAATTAACCAGTTGTTAACCCAGTTATGCACAATACACTTGCTGTTCTCCACGCCTGGTAACATTCACCACTTTCTGCCACCAGCCCTATGTTCTTACCTGAGGCAAGGCATGCACGGTGCTGGGGAATGCGCCCCAAGCAGGAGCAGGAGCAGGCCACATACCAGGACGCCCGCGCTGCATTCTGCACCTGCGAGGGGACTTCTCCATCGCTCACCTCCCCCATCTCCAGGCTGTTCTCTTCTTAATTCCAACTCTCAGTACCCAGTTTCAGCTCACTGCTGTATCTTCCCCACTTCAGGCTCACCATCCCAGTCCTGGGCTCCAGCTCCCCCTTCCCCTCACCCAGCTGCACGTGCTCACCTTCTCCTTGCAGCCCTCTCATCCCAGCCCCATCCCTCCTCCCCTCCCTATCCTTTCACCCTCTTCCACTCTCCCCTTGGCCCTGTCTCCCACCAGCCACTCTTCACTTTCACTCCCTCTGCCCACAAAGTGTCAGTTCCCCCCTTCCCAATTCCTCCCCCACGACGACTCCCATGCCTCTTTTCCCTTCGCTCCCACTGACTCTCCTTCCTGGGCTTTCCATCCAAATTCACTCTCCCCTCCACGCTTGGTTTCTTTTTACACTCACCTTAACAGGGCAGTTGGCTGCACAGCTCCTGTCCCACACCCACCCCCATGATCCTCTTCAAGAGAATTTTTAACACAAACCAACTACAATGTTTTTTTGTATTTTCACATTCTCAGGGAGGGCTGAACCACTTCTGTAGAAAATTCCTAAATTCACCTTCTGGGACATTTAGAAGTGATTTAGAAGTGTTTTAGCCCAAAATGCTGAGCACAGGAAAGCTTATTGGCAACAGAAAATATGTTTTTGATAAAAATTAGGCACAGCAATATACACAAACATTCTCTCTCTCTCTTTTTTTTTTTTTTACTATCATCACATAAAATTATAACCTGTCTATATTAACATTTTATAAAAAAATGTTCATTAAAAAATAACAGTCCAGTGATACCAGTCATTTTACTTGCCAGGTAAATCTCCAGTTTCCTGTAGCACCCCATACTACCTGCCCTGTCCCTTCCTACTTGAACACGACAGACAGAAGAGTAGAAACAATTACAATTTTAAATTTCATTTCCCTTGAAAATATTTCCATCTTCTATTTTATGACATATATACTAAAGACTCACAATGGAGAATCTTCGACTTCATTTGCTACAAACCCAACTGATTCTGTGTTTCAAAAGCAATACTTCCAAACTTTTGATCCCCAGAGAGTTATCATTCTTGATGGATCACTCATCCCAGCAAAGACTGCATACATTGCTCTACCACATCTTCCTTCCTATGAGTAACAGAACAAAATTCAAAATACCTCAGTATCACTGGTTCTGATGGCACACGTATCACACAGATAAAGGGTGTGCTGAAGTTACTTGTTTCAGCCACATTCCTTCAAAGTAAAAGAATTATAGCTAAGTAATTTTCTCCCCATTTAAAGCATTGGTAGCAAGAAATATGCACCCTGTGGAATTTAAAATAATCCAAGGACATTTCTATTTTAAAATTACTACTTACTGCCAATTAAAAATCTCATCACAAGTAATAACTAGTTGAGTCATGATTCACAATTTGTTGTTTGCTAACCAACAATCTGAAGGAAGAATGGTTCTTGCAGTAAAGGAACAAGAGACAGAGTTTTATTTCCAGTTCTAACACAGGTTTCACATGTAATCTTGTGTTTTCAGTTAATTTCTCTGTCTCAATTGACCTTGTAATAGCAATAAAGGAACAATACCTCTGTCTTGCGTATACATGCAATAATGCTGAAAGAATTGAAGTCTGTAAAGCTTCTAAATGGGAAACACTGAATGAATATTATTATAATGTGCATTACTGCGAGGCATTTGCAGCAGTTTCCCTGAATTTAAACTAAGGAATGTCAACTTTTCATCTTGTGAATGCATTTTAAAATCAGCAATACTGCGAGTTTTGTGTGCATTCCTTACAAAGGTGTGACTGCAGCTTGTCTCACGGCTGGGGCATTTGCAAAGACATTCACAGCATGGGTGTTCTTATGCCGAAGGAGATGAGAAGCTTGTGCTGCCATTTTTCTTCAGGTGGACTTCCCTTTTCACTACCTAACACCATCATTTTACATATTCTGTAGAAACTTAAGTATCTTTACCCATCTTTACCCATCCCCATTTTTTTCTGAATTTCATCAACATGTTCAAAAAAGGCAGGCAAACTGAATAAGCAGTGGAAAGGAGGTGAAAAATTATTCCAGTTATAAGGGGATAAATTGCAAAATTTGATGTCAGGTAGCTTAGACTACTTTCAACATGACATTTCTGTAATCCTCACAGACTAAAACTGATTCTGAAAATATACAACAATGTATTACTGAGAACATATGCAGGAACCTACCCTACAAACTGCTCAGGAAAGAACTTTGGCTAGAAATCTATACCGATAATCTTCTGTGTAAAAAGGCAAATTGATCCAGACATTTAAAGTCATTGATAAATCACAATCAGAAATGCAGTAAGAAAGATAATTATGTATGGTTCTACTCAACAGATCTTGCTTAAGGGAATCAATATCAAAACAAACAAACAGATAAATGGACATGCTTTGAAGTCTGACTTACTCCACATACAAACTGAGACTCTTCAAAGACACAGAGACATAGGAGAGTTAGGTATCCAGAGATTAGGAAAAAATGTTAGTATAATGATCACCATTTACAGGAGAATTCCGGCAAAACAATACCTTTGGCAGACTTCTGTGCTGAGCCAGCCACTACTGGTTACTTAAGAACTCAAGGGGTTATTTATGAGTCTTTCGAAGTCAAGTCTTTCAAAATAAAACCGAAACCATCTGTAACTTCACAATTATAAATAAAGCTAAAATCAGTAACAATCAAGATGTTACATTCTTTTGATCAATCCTTGTCTAACGCTAACGCTTCTAAAATCCTCATATTTTAACGATACAGCAATCATGTGTTCCAGCTCCCTTATCAAATAGTGAAGACCACAGTCACCTCTCTGCTTGTATGTGTTAGTGCTGCATTTGATGGTAGCAAATTTCTGAAAATGTCGAACATACTCAGAATAAAGATCATACCATGTTTCTCTCAAAAGGGTCCATGACCGAAACCTGCAACCACATAATTAAGTTCCTTATCAGGGATACATTCCCCAGGAGACAAGGGATGTGTCTACAGCAGTCCCACAGGATTTACAAAACAACACTCAGATTTCTCTTCAAACTGGTGGCCCGAAAAGCACCCCAAAAACTCCCTGGAGAGCTGTGGAAAAGCTGACTCTCCCAGGTAACTGCACCAATGGCCTTGTTATCTGTGCACTAACATCAGCGTTGGTGGCGGTCTCACTCTATTTGTGATCTCTGTACTTCATGCAGAGGAGGAAGCAAGCATCTTTCGACAGCTTAGTGATGCCACTGCTACTTGGCTGAAAGCAACCCACAAAGCCCATGTTTCTCAGATGTGTTTTCATTCAGCCACTTGCTTCAGCAGGCTCTGCTGTCTGCTGTCAATAGAGAAGTTTTGAATGTGATCGTAATCTGAAATATATAGAAGACCGTAAGTATTTATGGAATTGCCAGCCTTCTCAGTAGTTCCTGAAAGGAGCCCGTACTCCCGAGCCCTGGACGTGCACGAGCCCTGCCTTTCCCCATATCACAAGTGCCATATCATGGGCACTGCAGCACCTGGCTGGCACAGGCCTTCACCTTGCTGGTGCAGAGGCAAAGAAGGCACCGAGCACCGTGGCCTTATCTGCATCTGCTGTCAATACATGTCTTGCCCCATTCAGTGATGGGACCACATTTTCTTTGTTCAGCCTTTTGCCACAAATGAATCAATAGAAAGCCTTTATTAGAATCACAGAAGCATTAAGGTTGGAAAAGACCTCCAAGATCACCTGGTCCAACCATCCCCCTACCACCACTGTCACCCACTAAACCATGTCCCCAAGCACCACGTCCAGCCTTGAACACCCCCAGGGACGGTGACTCCACCACCTCCCTGGGCAACCCGTCCCAGTGCCTGACTGCTCTTTCTGAGAAGAAATGTCTCCTCATTTCCAACCTGAACCTCTCCTGGCACAACTTGAGGCCATTCACTCTAGTCCTATCACTAGTTATCTGTGAGAAGAGGCCGACCCCCAGCTCCCCACACCTTCCTTTCAGGTAGTTGTAGAATGCTTCTTGCTGCCCTTGTTACTCCTTGCAATTCTCACCTCCAGTTGAGCTTTAAGTTTCTAAGCACCATCCCTGTGTGCCTGGGCAATGTGTATAAATTCCTTCTTTGTAGCCAATCCCTGCTTTCCACCTCCAATATACTGCCATTTTCGCATTGGAGCTCAGCCATGAAGTTCCTGGTAAGACAAGCCAGTCTCCTCATACATCTGCTCATTTCTCTGAGGATTGGGGTGTCCCACTCTTGCACTTGGAAGATGTCCTCAAAGACCTGCCAGCTTTCCTGAGCTCCTTTGGCCTTCAGAGCTGCCTCTGATGGGACCTGACTGAAATCTACTTTCCTCAAGTCTATGGTCTACATTCTGTCACCCTCTTTCTTCACTTTCCTCAGGATCCTGAACTCCAGCCAGTTCTTCCTTGTTAGTGGACAGAAGATCCAGCCACATCTCACCAGGCTGATGATCAGGTTGGTCCGACCTGTATCAGGAAGTTTTTCCCAACACCCTTAAATAACTTACTTCACTGTCTGTGTCCCACAAAGTTACACTTCCAGTAGACACCACGTGAACCAGTATCTGCAATCCACGGACTTCCTCCAGTTTAAAAGAGGTTTTGCCCATTTCCTCACCCTCATCAGGTGGCCTGCAACAGGTTCCCACCATGGTGTCACCCTTGCAGTCCTCCTTCTGATCCTGACCCACGAACTCTCAAGCACTGTCACCCACCCATCCCACAGAACAACCCCATACTTAAGAGGAGCTTCACTAAGACAGCAGCCCCCAGTCCTCATCTCCCTGCTGGTGTTTCCTGAAGAGCCTGTATCCATCCATCACAGCACTCCAAATGCGTGAGATGTTAACCAGCTCTTCCTGCTCATTTTCCAGAGCACATGTATTTGTGTACGTATGCTTTAGGTGGGTGTCCCTTCATCCTGTTTTACAGTTCCTGAGGTCTCTCTTGTTCCTGTTGCCTTGTACCCTTTGCTTCCCACTAACTGAACCATGGTTTGTAATCTCCCTCCCCCGTCATTCCTAGGTTCAGGCTCTCAGGTGTCTGATGAGCCCATTGGCAGATGTCTTGCCCTGCTTTGTCATACTATTGAACATCTTTCCGTTTACGTTCCTAAAAAATATAAACAGTATAAGAACTGGCAGTATCTGGCTGCAAGAGCTGTGGTGAAGTTTGAACATAATACTAAGTATTCCTTTTAGCTGAAGCAATAGACAGAGGATTGGATGATTGAGAGGAACGTATATTAAAGGAGAAGGGATTTCCTTTCTATGGACAATTGATTCAGGTAACTGCAGTGAATGAAAAATCACCTACTCACAAATAATTCAGCTTCCTACCTCTGAAATTATTCTGCAGCCCTAACTTATCGCCCAAACAACAGCAACAACAACTTCCCTGCTGATGCTTTGAAGCAGATGAGAGAGGGATGCAAAAGGTAGACTGGTCTGGAGAAGGAACTAGCTCTGATGTTCAGAAGTAGGCACTGGTGGAGGTGTCACTGTTACTGTAAATATGTGTTACCAGCTCAACTGATCTAATAGCAGGAAATCTGCCAAAACCGCCTGCTGCTCCTAGCCATGTGTCCACATCCCCATCCTCAAGCTGACACCAGCATCTACACCATTTCAGGCAGTTTAGCTGACAGGATATCAGCTCTACGGCCAGTTATGGTGGCAGATAAGGGGTGGGAGCGTGGGGACAGGGACAAGAGACTGGGGCAGGACTGATCCTCCCAAGCACAGCTTCTGCAAATCCACACCTGCCCATCGTGGGTTCAGCACCCGCAGGAATTCAGTCTGTAGGGCTACCAATTCTCACATGCAAGAGCTCCTACTAATCACATTCAAAGCTCAGGAATGACTAAAGAAAATAAAGCTGGACAAGCAGAAGCAGCCATGATTCTGGAGGTGCAGAGACTTTTTCCTACTACCCACAATGTAAATATATAGAAGAATGAATAAAGTATTATTGAAATGAGGGGATCAGAAGTGACTAAGATGCAAAGGAAATGTTAAATAGCATTTTGGTTTATGCTAATGAAAACATCCCCCACTACTGAACAATGGACACTTGTGTGTGCTTTATACACCTAAAGTAACCTGCATATCATCACTTCCCTTCAGATACCAAAACTTATTCAGTGCTATTTTATATGCATAAGAAAAACCACAAGTTATGTTAATTCTTTCCCTGGTGCTTCTCAGTAGTAGTTAGCTGGACTGGGAAAAATAACAAACAAGCAAACAAACAAAACCCCTGCTGGTAGTTTCAGACACCAACATTACTGCATCAGATATCACAAATTAATCACTCAAAGAGGATGCTAATAGTGTAACAGAATAGTTTTGCTTTTACCACAAATAAAATTATTAGAATTTTATTGGAATATCTCCCAGGGATTATCTATGCCTTGTTTATGCCCAGTTTCTAGAGTATTTTATTTTTTGAGATGAGGACTGCCCTTTAGCCACAAAAATTTGCACTAAGATTTCACTCAAGCTACTTATAGACGCTTACAACAATAATCCAGAGTTCCTAAAGGCACGTGAACTCACTCTGTAAATAAACTGAATTTTGCAATAGGGCATTTCTGATTCTCGCATCCTTTTCTTCTCCTAATATGGTAGAAACAGTTCTGGAAGGTCCTGAAGAGAATAGCAAACATCAAAATAAACACAAATCTTTTTTTAAGAATTCTCAAGTCCCCAAAGTCATATAATTTCCATTTTTCCTTACTTCTCGGAGGAACCACGTCAAAACGCAAGTTCTAAAATGGGCAACAACCAGAACACAAACAGCCCAAACAAACACTCTGTTTTAATACCTTTTCCTGTAGCTCTATAGGGAGAGGATCAGATCTGAAGATAAGCTAAAAGTTGTACTGGGACACGACAGTGAGCACTATTAAGCACGTCACTTCTCTGCTGATATCACTGACTGCTTGAAGCTGAAGAATATACTAAGCTCCCTAATTCCAGGCTCAGTGCACAGAGCCATCAGCTCCCTTTATTTAGCAAGAAAGCTTCAATTAACAGTGCCCATTATCCAAGGCAGAGTCACATGCCAAGGCTGGAGCAGATGCTAACCTTCATCCCAGGGCTCTCTAAAGGCAAGGCTGTGGAAGTGGCTGGTGTGCAGGTGTGTTGGAGTGAGACCTCATCAGCAAGCAAGAAGAGATAGAAGTTCCAAGCACAGCCCCTGTCTGGGCTACAGTATCCCAATTGACACCAGCCTACCCTCCTGCTTACCGCAGCCGCACATCCCAGCCTTTTCCCAAGCCCCCAGTTGCCCACCAACTTCAGGCAACCACGAATCCCTCCCCTGCAGGGTGAATTTGCTCCTTGAATCAGCTCCTTGGGGCCTGCAAGAGGAGGAGTGCCACAGCGAGAGGGATGGCAGCGAAGAGGGACTGGTGCTTCTTGTTCAGCAGATGTGCAGACATACGTTTGCTTAAGCAGGCAGTGAGTAACATGAAGCAGCCTTGTCCCTCCCTTGGCACCCTGCTGCATTCACTAGGTTGGCTATGGTGTACTTAGCATTTTCAGCTCCAAGCAGGTCAGTGTTTGCCTGCAGATAACTGACCCCCCACAAAACGGCTGTTACATCCTCCACAATAACATCTTACTAAAATATCAAAATCGTAGTACGTGGCATTTACTCAGAGGGCAGACTTCTACCTAAGAACCTGCCCAGTGTCCTCCTTTCTCTCTCACTCATGGATACAGCATTTCATGCACATTGTCTGTAAAAATGGAGAATTTTATGGCTAAATGTTTTATATCCATTTAATGAAGGACTAAGTCTCATTAATTTCTGCTGCTGACACAGCAGAAACGTCTTTTCAAGAGCTGCATGGAGCATGGCTTCCCATTTGGCAGCCAAGAAGCTCACGGGAGGCACAGGGGCCATCGAGGAGTTTCTCTGGCATCTTATGCTCTTCCAACAAAACAGCTTGTGTGCACCTGAGCACTGCGTTCACCTTGGTACGTGACCAGCCACTGGGCCTCCTGGATGCTGCCGTGTTTGAGCCACGCAGGCAGTAGCTGATGCCTATGTGTCCCAGGATTAAGCTGTCTCTGAAGCCACTGAGTGCCTTCTGCCAGCCACTGTGGTAGGGACTGGGCACGCAGCGGCACAAAGAGGTGGGTGGATAGCAGGAGGACGGAGCAATGGGCTTTATGGTGTGAGGATTTTGATTTGGATGTGTGGCTGCTGGAAGTATAGGCCATGTGAAACAGACCTGAAGTCCTAGTACTGAAAAAGGTCTTATTTGTAACTTGAATTACACGCAAGGCCACTGAAAAAAAAAAAAACAAACAAACAAACAAAAAAAATACAACATCTTAACATTCAACGGTAGATAATTCCAAATCGCTGAGAAACAAGTGTTGTCATCCTTAGAAATATCACCCTGAAGATAACCCCGTTCTAGGAGAAGCAGCAAATAAAATTAAAATATTCCCTATGCAACATGTGCCCTCTCGTCTCATTATACAACAAGTCACCTTTAAATCTATCTCTGGGAACTGGGAGACAATGCAATGCAATTTCTACCAGCCCACGTAGCAGCTGACTTGTGAGAGCACAAGTGAGCCATCTACCTGTATGATCTTGAGTATTCCACAGCGTGCTTTCCTCCAAGAAAGGAACAATAAACTTAATTGCAGGTCTAATCTAGAAACTGCAAAAAATTGAGTTTATTATAGAATTTCCTGATGTTACTCCAGCTTATTGTAGCTTTACTTTTAAACTTCTGTTCTTGAGATGTAGGGTTCTTTCCAAATTATGAATTTGAAAAATGCATTTCCAAATTAAATTCCGATTAAATAAAACCAGCCGGATCATTCAAAAAGTAAAAATAGTCTAAGGAAAGAGCAGATTCGAATGCTGAAGTTTTGGATACATATGCTATTCTTCAAATAAATTACAAATCTTTTTCTTTTTTAAACCTATTTTATGATATTTCCATAACACATCTAGGAAGACTTTTAATTGCCCCAGTTGTGGTAAGCTCTATTTTATTCCTGTCACCCTACTAACCTTGGGTGCGCTTAAGTGAGTACAGCCCACCTGGAGTGAGCATGGCCATTTTAGCAGTATTTTCAAAAAGAAGTAATATAAATGATTAATGCATTTGTTGACTAAAACAGTGTTGATCGAAAACACTTGCATTTTTAAGAAAACCTGAGACCATAAATGGTATGGGTTTAAAAAGGAAAAAATTATTCTTATTTTCCAGCCAGAGACTCCCAATTCTGATCCCATTTCCAACACATTACAGGAGCATTTTCCAGACCTGCGTGACGGGCACAAATCTTATTGACATGTGCAGAGGAAAAGTCTGTTCTGAGAGCTGCACGCAAGAGTGTTTTGAGGTCTCTCAGTTTGGTGGGATGATTCAAAGGCCAGACTGTGATTCTGCTTTTTTGTCCCCAAGGGAGAAGAGTGCATGCTTACTGAGAACACCCTCCTCACTGTATCACCCAGATGACAATAGTTAACAGGTACCTAAAATGAACCGACTCCTGTGCACATCAATTAGCTGTCTCCTTAGCTGGCTGATGAACATGACAAACAGAGAAGCATCCTAGGTGAACACCTCTGCAAGGGCTCTGTGGCAATGAGCTGAAATCCTGCCCGGTAGGACAAGAATGCTACTTTTCAGAAGACCTTAGAGAGAAAAATCAGGAAATTGTCAACCCAGAAGGAATATCTGAGTACATTTCATGGTATGGAACCAGCCGTGGGTGCGGCTGGAAATCGATCAGAAAATGTTACTGCTCTCTGTACATTAAAACATGAATGAACAGAAAGGACTTGGGTTTCAGCTGAATTATAAAGCCCGGGAAGGATAAACACTGCTTATAGCCCCTGTGGTAAGGTGCTAATTTACAAAAACATACATGGATTTGAGCAAGATGTAAACTGTACCACCTATACTTTTTTTTTTAAAAAAAAAAAAACAGTATGTGAGACCTCTTCCTATTAGGTAAATGCCCCAGCATAATTTATGGCTTACTTCTGCTCTTGGGTATGCAGACACAGCACCTATTCTCTGCAAAACATGTTCCTGTGCATGCATGTGCAGGCTTCGCAGCCGTTTCTCAAGCCAGGGAAGTGTTTTCTTCTGCTCCACCCATCACAGAACAGAGCTGAAGAAAGCCCTAGGTCTTTTGAACTCCCTGCCGTCTTCTTATCAAATTGTTTGTTTTTCAGTTAGAAAGGATATGTACAGATTTATGAACACAGCCTTCCAGACTGAAAGCACAAAAAAAAAAAAAAAGGCAACAAGTTTAAGTCAATCTGGATTAATTTATTATATTTCCTCTTACTGTTTATTCAAATACAGTAGAAAGCATGTTTATCAGCTAAAGGTGTGTCAGAAATACCAATTACTCATATACCATTTCCATTTTTCTAAAACAGAAAAATGTCATTTAAGGACTTCTTATTTCAGACTAGAAACATCTTTAAAGTCTTGCAATATTTTCAATATACTTCAGTGTAGAGGAAAACAAAATTAATTAAAATGTTACACTTCTTTCCATGATATTTTTTATATTCTTATATGCTGGTTTTACTCAGTCTTAAATTTAGAGTAATATATTGTAAAAATAATGCCAGAACTGATTTGATTTCTGCACCATGCAAGTGACTTGTTTGTCTTCTGTCATAAACCGGGACTAGCTTATTATGTGCTGTCACAATACACACTTGGGCTTTCATTAATTAAGGTTAGTCCAAAAAGGTGACTAAATCACAAAATTCCCTTCCAATTCTGACTTGAATTATGCACAAAGTGTTTTAGAAGTAGGGCAGATAAGCAATGCTGCTTAGGTAATAGCATTATTCCCTGGTGGCTTCACACTTGTGGTAGAAAAACAGATTCAAACAAGCACTACGGTGTTACTGAGGTTACAAATGACCTGGAAAAATACAGTTTCTATGGATATCATGTAATGAAGACAAGCCTAGTATGACACACATCTAATAGTTATTTTTATTTCTTTGCAGGTATTCAGATACATGCCTTGCATGAAGCAGATAATGCATTTTTTTATATAACACAGGATTTTAAAATACTAGTCTCTTATGCAGAAGTTATTAAATTATAGATAGTGGGATGATCAGAACCTTACTGCGTACGTAACCAAGTTAGATTTTTCCAGAGACATTGTCTTCTATCTTTGTAAAACAGTTAATTATGGAAATCTAGCACTGCTAATGCAAGCTCAGATGAAAAAGGAATATACTGTTTGTGTATCTTAAGTTCAAAAGCAATTTTCTGTCAGAGTTATCCCATGGCCTTACCTAATCTGAATATATTTGTAAGCACTAAATTTTATGCAGAAATCTTTATTATATAATATAGCTAAAAATCAGAAGAGTGGTTGATTTAAACAGCAATAGACATCAGGAACAGCAATACTGAAAAGAGCAAGGAAGACCAAAATGCCATTTGTTTACATTCTGTATAACCCAGCTTGGATCAGATAAACAGATGGATTCTTTCTGGATGGAAATATTGCATAAGATTCTGAAATTAAGCACAGAGGGTGGGAAGAGCAGCTATAAGTAACCAATGTTTGGCTTTTCATCACATTAATACAATGACTTTCAGACCTGAAGTATAACCATCATATTTTTGTCCTCGGTGCACGATTAATAAAAAGCAACTTCTGAGCAATGCCACACCCTTGTGATTAAGCAGCATTTTCAAAAATATTTAGATAAAGCCTGAACAAATCAAATAAACATGTAGGCAGGAAATGCTGTTTGGAATGCACTCCCTGCAATGTACTATCAGAGAGAGCCAGAAAGCAGCCTAACTTCAGAATTCAATCAAGCAAAATCTAGTATAATCTCATTACAGTCTTTGCAGTTAATGAAACCTATTGAAATCTCTGACACTCTGATTTTTTAGAGCTGACAAAAGCAAAAAAAAAATTATTTCGTTTATATAACACAAACATACAAAATTATTAAGATCTCATCCCTTAGGTTATCCTAGCTATTTACCAAGCAATGCGTAATATGAAAAGATTACTCTTCTGCTACTCACTATTGCTCCAGGATTTCAGTAAATATTTGATACTGATTTCAAAGAAGCCTGAATCCTGCTGGCTAGCCATGTCTGCTGCATACAAAGAGGCTTCTATAATTCTGAGCAGCTGAAGTGGCAGGTACTATGTATGTAGATGTGACTGTCACCAGTTAGTGATGTAAACGAGGGGTCAGAGGAGGAAATGAAGTCTCCGCAGATCCACTTCTTCCGTTCATGGTAGGTAAGCTCATTTAAAAAAAAAAAAAAAAAAAAAAAGAAAAAGCTCAACAACAACAACAACAAAAACACACCATGAGGTTTTGTCCTTTGCTCTTCCTTCGGGGCTTGTAGTTAATTGTATCTGCGGAGGATTTTATTCCCCCGACCCCTCAATGTGGATTTTCATTTATTCCACTCCTCAACTGGGCAAATCTCTCCCGGTCGGTTAAGGCATGTGCAGGACCCCAGCACTTGTTCCATAAGCACAGTGAGGGTGTCTTCTTGAAGGGTGCCTGAGCTGTGCTTTGAATAACGTGCAGTCTGCCTGTCTGAAGCTTTTTTCCATCAGAAGCTGACAGCCTGCGTGTCTGCACCTCCTCTCGCAAACACAGGATCGGCTCGAAGCCCCTCTGAACGCGTCTCTTCCGCAGCTGTAGGAATCTCACACGGACTGCTTCGCTTTAGGGAAAAAAAAAAACAACACAACACAACCTCTAATGAATATCCTCCGCATGCTCTGGTCAGCTGCTCTCCTTCCGCCCGCTTCCAAGAGGAGCACGCTGAACTGTACACAACTGCATCACGCTGCGGTAAAGCAGCGCTGCGCCCATAGATCTGATTGCAGTGACGTTTAAAAAAAAAAAAAAAAAAAGGCAATCCGTCAGCCCAGTTGCACAAGAGGAGCACTTCCAGAGCACTAAACCCGACGCATTTGGGCTGCTTGGTTCTGCTTTTCTTTCCTGGTGACAGAAAAACATGTCATTTTTTCAAAAAAAAAAAAAAAAAACACAAAAGGGAGACAGCAAGCTGAATTCATGGTGGCAAATAAAAAAGGCAGCTCCCTGCTTGCTATTCATCTCCAAAAGAGCCACAGAAAATACTCAGTTTTATGTCATTTTTATCTTGAATAATGTTTAAAGAAAGGAGGGCAAGCTGAATTAATATAAGAAATGGGGGCAGAGGCAAATCACTGCTTGTTAACCTCTCGGTATTTTCTACAAAACATTTAATTGCTATTCCCACACAACTATGCGCATCTTAATGACAAAAACAAGAAGCACCTCTTTCCCAAGTTTTTTTGTTTGTTTTGTTTCATATATATTCTCGGTATCATCCTTCAAGACACTATTTTCTGGGAGTAACAGCACTTCTTTTCTCACTTTGTGGAATAAATTTCCTGCATCATCTCATAATTACAGTATCTGAGCCAAAATGTAGCTTGTCTGCTGCTGATTCTTCAAAAAACTTTGCCAGTGGTTATATTTACACATTATTTTTAGTTTCAGTATGCACAATATTTGATCTTTGGATTGAAAGCTGAGGCACACAAGGGTCACCGAGTCCAAGTTCTTGTGGTTCTCACTGAAAATATGTTAAATGGCTCTTGTAAACACAACACATCTGGAGATAAGGTTTTCTGTCCCCAGTAAAGGCAGGCTGTTGTGGGAGCTCACTTTATAAACCTTCTTTCAATTCCTAGTCTGTTTCATCAAAACCAGTTTACTCCCCATCTTGAGCACAGATAATCAGAAATGTTCAGAGCATTCACCTGTGATCGCAGCAGCTATCAAAGAGATCTGATCAGCTCTTCCTCCCTATCCTGGTAAAAACATCACCCCCTTTCTGTCACTCGGGCCCCTCAATTTCTTTTTCTGAGAGCCCTGTCCCTCCCACCCAGTGCTGCATTAATTCCTGTGTTTGAGCATTTAGGCAAGGATTTCCTTTGTGGCGCCGCATGAAACGCATTTCTAAAGACCTCTGATACATTGATTTTATCACTTTTTCCCCCTGAAAATAAAGATACTAGGTCAATTTGCAAATATTTGTCTTTACAAAATCCCTATTGCAGTTTTTTTTTCCTGATTTTCATTTAAATTCACAACCTTAATTATAATCTCTCACCAAGTTTTGTTTCAAAGCCTTAAGCATGGCTGAGGTCAAGTGGTCCTTCTGTTGGTGTGGATCATTTTTTCCTCACAAATTTTGTGGTTTATGTTTACCAGGCAGAATCTCTCTTTTTTCAATAGTAAAAAAAATACTACCTGATCAGCAACTTCAAATGCTTGCTCTTCTATTACTATGAAGGGGAAATTATGTGATTTTTTTAACAAGAATTTGAAGATTTTCTGTTCTTTCACCTCATAATTGATTTTTTTTTTTTGTATTATGCCTCCTGCTGTTGTTCCTCTAGTTAAGGCCTGGTTCTTATTGAAAATAAAGGCAAGCCATTCTCTCTTAGTTGGTGGTTGTATCTTATCCTCATCCTCACTGAATACTGGACCCTTAAAAATCCATGCTCTGGTCTAAAAATTTTAAATGGCCAAGGATGCTCACCCATTGGCTTTTAATTCCTTCACACATTCTTACTCTGCTGAACTTTTGATAGTGCTCACTGTAGTTCTGCACTCCGAAATCCAAGCTGCAAACTTCTTCACTAATGATGCAAAGGTGACACATCCAATACACTCTGCAGTCCTCTTCCCTATGAACAGCGGAGCATTCACTGAAATGACTGGGAGATCAATTTAAAACAGACAAAATAAAGTGTTTCTTTCTTCAGGAAGTCGTGAGCTTCTAGAACTTGCTGCCACTGGAGGTCGCAGAGGGAGAAAGCACCAGCAGTTTCAAAATCTCATGGAAAAAAAAAAGCAGAAATTCAGGTCTATAAAGGAGCAGGCAGGTATGTACTTACTTCCCTGTGACACCCCTGATACAACAAAGGCACATGCTAGGGAGCATGAGAGGGAACGGCTGCATGAAGTGACTACATTCATGTGCGCTCTTCCCAAAGAGCATCATCTTCTTCTGCTCCTCCTGGGAGGGGATTACCAAGCGAGATGAGTGACTGGTCAGACACAGTGGGATGCTGCACCATCTCTGGACTTTAAAGCATCTGGTGCTGAAGTACACGGGCTGTCCCATCCAAAGTTGGATTTGCCAGCTCTAAGTACAATTTGTGTCTGGGACATCAAGGTGTCACCCAATGCCTATTTGCATGTCCATATGTAGTCATATTCAGAGGGATACCTATATTTTTACTGACTTCTTCCGAAGTGATTTTGAGACAAATTCAATTTCATGTATAATAATTTTTTAACATCACATCACCACATTAACACACAATACAGAATCTCACTGATTTCACTTTATAGTATTCTTTCTGAATAATACATTTCCTCTCAAAATGCATTATTGTAGTGAAACATTTAACAACTTAATGGATGTCTTGAGACAAAGCATATCAAAGAGAAATGCCACCACTCTTGGATTGTGCACTTTTGGCATTGTCTGTAAGGGTTCATATAGAACGCATCTTTCACATTATGCTTCCTCATCTCACAGTTGTGTGTGTACAGAGGTACAGTCTAAATAACTGCTTTCAGTCCACAGAGCAATGCTTACGACTCATCAGTCTGATGACCTACACCAGGCAAAATCGCCCCCCTGATAATGGTTTTGGTCACATCTTAGAAACACTCCCAAGACAGGTATAACACAGAGAAATGGCAGAAATGGCACCGTTCCAATGCAATGCTCAAAACTTGTTCTAGGGATGCTGACAAGACTAACAAGTTTTTAAGTTATACAGCTTCTACTTTAATTTGTGTTGACTTTATGATATTCGGAATTCAATTACATACTTCAGCTTGTGGAGAATAGTCTGGCGTAAGTGTACAAAATCTGTCAGTGTAATAGGCTTTCTAATGATGAATACTAGAGTTTTATGTATTTGATTTATGATATGGCTACATGGGAGTTTGTAAGTTAATGATAATATAACATTTTTTGCACCTAAATAACAAATCAAAGATCCAAAATATAGTCTACCATGATGAAGCACCTGCTGATTACCAAGATAGCAGAAGCATTTTTCCAATTACAAACAGTCCTACGCAACTCAAACTCTGCTCTTGTGACATGCAGTCCACCTTTTCTTCTCTCGTCTGCCTTCTGAGATCGGAGGTAGGACATATCCAGGAGTCATGGATTCCTGGATAATATCCTTCTGTGGTGAAACAAAGCCTGTGGAATTTCCATGCCCCAACTTTGGAAAAAACAGGTTGGAAGAAGTTGCTTGTCACCACGGTCAGAAGTGTTTTTGTGATCAGCACACTGCATGAAAACCTATTTTCACTGCAAAACATCTGAGAAATAGCCTTCCAAAACCTTCACTCAAGCAAAGAAAAGAAAATAACAAGACTACATAGTGCTGGAGGTGCTCACAATATCTATCTTGAGGCATCCAATTTAGATGCCTACATTGGGAGGTGAGTGCCTTCAGCATGACTCAAGCATTCCCAAGAGTTCCAGTACAGAGCGCAATTACTTTCCCAAACAGCCCATTTCTCTTCACTATCTACACATGATACTTAGGGTAGCTACTTTGGTAAATCAGGCACTTTATTTAGAATCTCAATATTTGGTGGTTTAGGTACCCATTTTGTTCACATTTTTTTACTGCCATTTATAACAGCAGTGCAGGCACTTTAGTCCTCTATGTTCTGAGCACTGCTTGCAGGCATCCTTAAAAAAGCATATGGCGATATGAATACAGCACAGTCCTTGTACAAGTTTTCAGAGCTCATTTTGGTTTGGTATGAAAAGATCTGATTGGTTTTTGCAATTTGAACTCTTCAAAATCTGAGGCTAAATGCAAAGAGTAGCTGAAGCCTCTAAGGGTGACGACTAACAAAGCGAGTGCAGACTACACTCAGATTTTGTATTTACACTGCTCTCTTTCCTAGTGCTCACAAAATGGTTTTCTTCTCGTTGCAGAAACAAAGTGGAACAGTGGGTTCCTTATTTGTTGCAAACAGAATGAGTCCTTTACCTTGCATAGCAGGTAGCGACTGTATTTACAAGTGCACAAATACCTGCTATCAGTGCAAAGTTGCTCTTCAGTCTGCAGTTACCCATCTCTGTAATCCAGACTCCTACAGTGTGATTCTGCAAAATGTAAAGCACTTCACCCCTAATCCAGCAAAAAGGCAAAAGCAAAAGACTTTTTTTTTGGCCTAGTTTGTACTTAATACTTTGCTTCTCTCTTTGCTAGGCGTCAGTCATTCTGCTCCTGCTCAGCTCCCCGCAGCTTCAAGGCAGAGATGTAGACACAGATCCCAAAGCCAAGGCTAGTTTTACTTAACTATTGGAAGTTTTAACACTCTTTTTGATTTTCTACAGCTTCACCAACTCATACAGCTTTTCCTCCTTAATTTGGGTCAAATGCTTTGTCCTTCTTGCCAGATAGTGCTGTGTGCTGAAGTACACCTGTGCCTCTGATTTCCGTGGAATCACTGGTATGGCTTGTAGAAAAGTTTGGCTGGCTGGAGTTCTTTCCCAAAGAAGATAGTAAGGACTGCCTATTAGCATTTCTGTCGTTTTGCCATGGTCTAGTTCTTCTGCACAAAATACAGCAAGCCTACAAAGAACAATTTCCAGACCGACAGGGTTCCAGTACAGAACACACATAACAGATAAAACCAAAAAGGATCCATTATATTATCATGTCCTGGGTTATATTGCATTGCATTCATGATTTCACATTCCTTTCTTTTATAAACTACTTGGAACCTCTCTACAAAAGGCTGCACTGGCATTCAGATGGATGCTGGTCATAATGGGATGGCGTTCAGGTGCCTAAATATAGGCATCTAGTGCCATTTTAGATACCCTGAGGCATGTGAGCTATTCACTGAGACTGGCAAATGTAAGACCTACATTAAGTCCACAGCCTTGGGAAGCAGTAGTTGGAGGCTTTCTGCTGGACACCTACATTTAGGTGCCATTTTTACACTTCAGAATTGCAAATTAAAGTATAAATGTACACTTTACATTTTTTACATTTAGGTACCTGATTTCCTCCCATTGGTTTCAGAAGGGGGGTAAAAGAAACACACACAAAAAATTAACGTCTTTGTACTAATTGTGACCTGGTAAGTCCACATGTGAGCCAGAAATGAAAAGAGAAATAATATTTTTACATTTACTCAGAAAAAGACCACAATATTTATATGTAGTGAGCTTTTTCCCTTCAACTTGGCATTTGTTGAGTTTATTAACTTTTTTCCTTCCATTAAAATATTTGGAAGGTTTTTTTGTTTTTCTCACTACAACTTGCATAACATGATACATTTCAAGCTAAACATTAACAAGCAGCTTGCACACCTACTTTGCTAATATCCTCTGTTAAAATGAAAACCAAAGTTGTTACCTAAATCAACTGAACTCAATATCACAGAATTTAGTGTGAAACACGTTAGGGTCCAAATTAAAAGCACAGATCGACAAGAAAGCACTGCACAAAATACGATTTCATTAAGCAAACCTGATTTAACGTGGTAAGCTATCAATAAAGCAATAGAAATCCTCCTTAGTTTTATGTATCAATATTTTTTTGCTGCACCATTTTGTTTTGCCTTGTTTGTAACTGACTGTTAAGATATTGCCACCTAGTGATGGAAAGCAAAACAAGCAGAAGTAGGACAGTAAATAACAATGCACAGGGAATGCATATTTGCATTGCAAATTGTGTCGGAATGGAAGATAGGAGCAGAGAGACAACACACATCTGTATTTCTGGAAAAAAGGATAGAAGGCAATTTGGATAAAATCACAAAAAATATTTGGCATTATTCGTGTATCACCCGGCTCCCATTTTCAGTTCGTTCAGTGGATTCATGAGAGGAACTGAATGGATCAGAAACAGTTTGTGACTTAGGCTGTTACCTGGAAATAACAAATCATAACGACCTACTAAGGATTTCACGGAGGATTAACTAGTTAATGCTGGAATTATGCCTTCCAGACTCACAGTACTGTTATCATTTCTTGTTTTATTTTGGAGCTGTCGAACTGGGATGTTCTCCTAGGACTCTGCAGGTTCTTCATTCGCCCAGACCTCCCGTACATGTGCTAACACCACACAGTCCTGTGAGCCACTTTGAAATCTTCACAATTATCACTGGGGTGTGGACTTAAGCAACACAGACGCAAGAAATCCTGCTGCACAGGTCAAAATGCTGCCTGCATCCTCCAAGCACAGCCTACAGGGATCAGCAGGCATGAAGAATAGTCTAGGCAGTATTTCCTCCCTTCTCTTCACCTTACAGTCTCCAGGCACCTTCCCTGAACAAGCTGTTTTCTGTTATTATAATCCTATAAATTAATTTCCTTCTCAATTTTGTTACAAATCCTTATCTATATTGTAGATTAAATTATGTAACTTACTCCCCAAATGTCCCAGCATGACGTAATTTTGCAGAACTTCTTGAAAGCAGGAAATTTCCAAACAACCTTTGACAGCGCCTCTAATTTTGGGTGCCTGTTTCAGAGACGAGATTAGTGACAGAACCCCAACCACCCACTCAAAGCGTAATTTCCATGAGGCAATTTACACCTAAAAGATTTGCACCAGGTCACAGCCCTTGGAAAAAAGAGAAGCCAGGAGCAGGGGCTGTCACTCTTTCCCACTCGGTATAAAATTTCATTACACAATGCATAGACCCAACCCCAAAATAGTCAAAAACTGAGGGTGATACTCAGGGCCTCTTCCACTTCCCTTCCACAGTGTAGTTTTATCTCTTACACCATCCTCACAGCAAGCCCTGCAAGAGGAGAGATAAGTACAAGGCAGGAAGGGGAAGGGTTGGAGCACGCTGATCACTAGATATTGTGAGTTTCTATAGGGTCTCTAGGGATGTCTGACAATTACTGCATGCTATTATAGCTGAGATCATCAGACTTCTCAGCTTCTCCTGTCTTATCCCCATTCCAGCGCTGCCCATTAGCCTGCATTCCCTGAGGTTCAGGCCTGGATTCCTCCTCCTCTCCCTGGGCCCCATGACGGGACACACCATGTCGCCTCTACCCCAGAGTGGGCAGGAGGCAGATGGCTGGGAACCGGCTTCAGGAAAAACTCCTGACCTTAGAATCATAGAATTGAATCACAGAATCATTAGGGTTGGACAAGAACTCCAAGATCATCTGGTCCAACCATCCCCCTACTAACAATGTCACACACTAACCCACGTCCGTAAGCACCACGTCCAACCTTTCCTTGAACACCCCCAGAGACGGTGACTCCACCACCTCCCTGGGCAACCTGTCCCAATGCCTGACTGCTCTTTCTGAGAAGAAATGTCTCCTCATTTCCAACCTGAACCTCCCTGGCACAACTTGAGGCCATTGCCTCTAGTCCCATCACTAGTTACCTGTGAGAAGAGGCCGACCCCCAGCTCCCCACACCTTCCCTTCAGGTAGTTGTAGAGAGCAATGAGGTCTCCCCTGAGCCTCCTCTTCTCCAGGTTAAACAACCCCAGTGCCCTCAGCCACTCCTCACAGGACTTGTGCTCCAGGCCCTTCACCAGAGAAGTGCAGGAGATTCTGCGAGGAGCAGAGGGAGCAGACAAGGAGTTACTTGCACCTACCCACAGTGACACAGCTGATCCCACAACCAAGGCATCCCTGACCCAAACGTGAACCACATCACACCCTTTTGTTTTCCTGAATTTGTCTCCCTTCCAGAATGAAATGCTCAACATTCTCTGCAAGATAGCTCCCATACCATGCTGCATTTGTATGATGTTTCCATTGACCATCTAATTAGGGGCAGGAATTTTCAGTGCAGTGGCTCCCATTTGCTCTCAAACACCAGTCTGCTCAGCAGACAATTCTTCCTACCTCTATTTATGCAATTCTTGCAATGTGATTTTTAACACAAGTGTTTTCCTGAATCCCAAACACATTTACAGACAGGTTTTCTTTCTCTTAGTTCTACCACAGCAGTTCCTAAAGCTCTCTCCGATTTGAAGTAAGATGTTCTTGTGATAAGCTACTTGCTTACTTGTTCTTTTTTTAAACTTTCCTTTCCGTTCTCTAGTTTTGTCTTTAATTATTAACTCTTCTTCCTTTCTGACTGACCTATTTGGATGCTCACACCTCACCATCTTCATTACCGTGCACAAAGATATCCTCCTGACTATGTCCCTGTGCTCCACCAGTAACATCAACCTTAGAAACTGATTTTTTTACTGTCCTTGTAAAATGAGAATAGACCTTTTGGAAGAGTTTCAGCCAACTTCCCTCTATTACAGATCACGGTAAGGTGGACAGGGGGTCAGACTGTGCTACATTTGCTGCCTCATTCACCTTCCTATCAGGTGTCATGCTCTGCCTGCTACCAAAGAGGCTGCCAGACCAGTCAGGCTCGGGTCCGGTGCAGCACAAGCACTCCCTGTAGCATAAATACCTCTACTCCGTATGGGTTTTATCTATAAAACATTCACTCTGAATTATTCAAAAAAATGCTATCTCTCACAACACCTGCAAAGGAATTAGGCAGCTAAAGCAGGGAAACCGAGCTCGCGTCAGGATTAGCTGACTTCAGATAACTATTGACACTTTTTGCTGCTCTTTCAAATGATCCACAAGTATCAAATTGTATGTATCACTGCATCAGCTTTCCGCACTTCTCTTGCGCGTATTGCCACATACCTTTTCAAACAAGACTGCTCATCCTTTGGAAGAGGAATCACGCCTTTGCTACAAGTGAAGTTCTTGGTTTGTTATGGGACAAGCAGCTTTTTTCTCATTTTACTCAGAAATGCTACCAAAGATTCAAAGTTCAGATTCAGGTAGCTCAGGTGAGCACTACCTCTAGCTGGAGCAGTGACCTGATTACTCAGCTAGGTAACATCTATAACTTTTTAAACTTCTTTTTTGTTTAAAGGTAGGATGAAGAAATGCTTCAGAAAATCGGGATTACCTAAGAAGTCATGCCAAGTGGTTGACCAAAAAATTCTTCTTCTTCCCCTGGCTGCAGTTTATAATCACTGCATGCACATGAACAGACACTTCTTAGCTCACCTGACACCTTTAATAGCAAGTTGTCAATCACCTTCATCCTTTTGAGAATACTTCTGTATATCCAAAGTAAACACAGCAAACTACCTGCAAAAATAGTCATGACTCCAAGCATTGTCTCACAGCAACTCTATAAATGACTGCAGTGAGGTAGTGTCAGGAAAAGTCAGGCCATAAGATTTCACAGTGAACTCTGTGTCTCATGCCTGTTATCCCCTCCAGTTGTTGCTCATTACGTGCAGACAGCCCTGGGGTTACAGCTTCTGCCATCGTGCTCTCCTGTTGCTACTCAGAATTATTTTCTCAATTCTTAGAAGTGCTTGCAGGAAAACACCTCAATCCCAAGCAGTTGTTGAAGGGAAAGTTTTTCAGGAGTTTTGAAATCCCCTTGTGTATAAACCTCCTGGGCAAGCAAGCAGCAGTGAGACAGGAGGTAAGGGGTTTATTATGTAATGCTTGCACAACTGCAGGCTTCGATGCTGGCTAGATAGGAGAGAAGACTGGTTTAAAAAACAACAGCAACAAAACTAACAAACAAAAAACCTCATTGGTCTTACATAAGAACACTCGTTCTGACTTGCAAAATATTTTCAGTATGTTTTTAAAGCGTACAGAAGAAAACTTTTTTGCTCTAAGCATGTAGCACATGCTGTTTCACCTTGCAAAGTAACCTGTGGGAGGAGAGAACTCAATTACAGAGTTTTTCTGTGCTGTTTTTGTTTGTTTGTTTGTTTTCCCCTCATCATAACAGATGAGCACTTGTGCAAGGGCTATCCCTTGCTGTGCTGAAGGTTTTACAACACCAACATTACCAGCTGGGCCTAGGCCATAAAATTATAGAGCTCCAGCATCCTTTGACTTGCTGTTTCTCTACAGAAGCACCGGTTTCTTCAAAGTGGCAAGGTTAAGCACATGCAGCCTTCGTAATTGGGTCCTTTGTATCCTTCAAAGTCGGTCCCTACTCGCTAACCTAGAAAACAATGTCTTGGTTTTCTGTGAAATACGGGTTCTGACACGGCTGCCTGCTTATTGTAGAGAAAGGCAAATGATGTATACTACCTGCCTAAGAGGGCAATGTTACTCTAAACTTCTCTCATGCTAGATTTGAATGGAAATTGCAATTCAGTGAAAAAATGCATAAAACAAAACTTTAAGTCTGCTTCCTATTTCACTGAGAAAACAACATTATTTCAGGCTTAGTACCCAGGGAAGAATGCACACAAAGATGTCACACTTAAAACTGAATGTTTTTCTAGCAAAGACAGTGGTAATTACAGTTCCTTTAACTACACTTAAAATGATTAATTACACTGAGTCACCACTGGCTCGGTTTTCACAGGTATTTAGCTCCTGAAATTTCTAACAGTTGCTTTGTAGATTATTAAGTGTCTAGTCTGGGTAAGGATCGAACTCCTAATAGCTGTTTGTCTACTGCATCGTTAAAGGCTTTGAAAATCTAAGCCCATGTTTTTAAAGTTATTAAAATGAGCTCTCATCCTCCTCCATGCTTTTTCTTTCAATAGATAGGATGAGGAAAATGGGATCCTTCCGTTTCACCTCTGGATTGGTTTCCGAGCTGTGAAATGAAATCCCAAGTAAAGGGCATATATCTGAAAATCCACTGACATGGGATACTTATTCCAGTATTTGAGGAAGATGCGTAAATCTGTAGAACACAAAATGATGTGTAAGCCTTTATCAGTTAAATATCCTAACAGCCTAGTTCAATACAGAACATTGATCCTAAAAACCAGCCAGGATCTACCTGCTCTGAGGCCTCTCACTGGAGCTGTGGGGGCACAGAGCCCTTGGGGCCGCGGTGTGGGGAGCTGTGCTCCTGGGTGTGGAATTGGAGCTCGTGCTGGAGCAGCAGCGCTTGGTGACACGGTATCCTGCCACCTCATGCAGGTCTCTGATGCATGAACCTTGCCTGAACTCTCTCACAAATCTAGGGAGGTCATCACAAGCTCCTGACTAATTCAGTGAACTGCAAGCATAGCATCAGCATGGCCAGCATCCAAAGCTGAAACTTCCCCAAGAATGTGAGAATATTTCTTCCTCTTCCAGTAACATTACAGATTTGACTTAGGGTGTGTTGTCATGTTTGACTTAAAGCAGTCTAAAATTGTGCTACTGATGGAAAAGGTGTGAAGTCCTCCCATCCTCTTCCTTCCCCCCACATTTACATCAGGTCTCTTAGGCTGGCACTAGTTTGGAGCAGAAGTTTGACCTGGGCAGTGTTTGTGTATTTTGGGAAATATGGTAGGGGCTAAAGCACTACCTTCAGCTGACCCGTGCAGCTATGAGTCTCATCACAGAGGCATACCATCACTATTATCAACACAAAGAAGGCTGCATGGATGTATGGATGTTTACATGGGGAAAGAAGTGAAAGAAAACATTTTTCTTTTTTTTTTTAATTGGTGAAAAAAACAACAACAAAGATACACTTTCATAGGTATTACACGGTCAAATAGCTTTCCCAACACTGCTAATTTGTGTTTCCAAACACCTGCAACAGGCACTAAATATTCTTCCAAGCTACCCCTCTGGCTGAGCCATTGCTAAACTTTGGCTGCTCCAGGAACAGATGCATTCTAGGACCTAATTGCAAGCAACACTGCCAAACAATGAGCTTAAAGGTTTTAAGAGCCACAACGGACCGCTATAATCAGGCAGATCTCCTGCATAGGTCAGACCAGAGAATTTATTTACTTCTAGTCCACTTAGAGTAAATTCAGAGTTGCTAGACAAAACAGAAACACGCTTCCGGCAGCTCAGAGCTATTATAGGTACACCAGATCCAAATTAAACCATTTGCAAATGCTAACATAGACTAGAACTGACTCCACAAATACCTGTAAGATGCAAACGTAACATCTCACATGCACATACATATGCAATACTCTCTAATAATTCTCGGTAACATACAGTTACATCAAAATATTTACACTAAGATATCCATCTATGTGGACAACTGGCTGTACACTATTACTAAAGAGCAACCAGCACAACTCATATTTGTTTCTGTGAGGTTTTGTCAGCAGATTATGACATTAAGCTGATAGAGAATCCCATGTTGCCTACTCCGCGTAAGACAAAAACAAAAACAGATTGAGAATGACGTAAAGAGAAAAATAAACAAGTTTTACTAACCAAATACATACAGAATCTTAAAGCAAAATCCACTCTATAGTTCTGGGGTATGGGTATATAAATTTACATGGATTTGGTGAAGCTTTCTGCCATGGGATAAACACTGGTGGTAAAATAGCCCACACAGACTTGCTCTGCCAGCAAGGCAGAATCTAGCTAATGAAACAGTGAAGTGAAGAAAGTCAGCTCCATTGAAAAAGGGAGCACACATAGCCAAAAGATCCTCTGTTACCAGTTCTTCAGTGTAACTGTTCCCATGGACACATAGCTGACAATCTGTACCTAAAGTGAATCTAAGCTGCTGAATACACGAAGATACCGTGATCTTTGAAAATAAATAAACAAACAATAATAAAGTAACCACAAATTAACTATCTCAGATATGATTCACTTATCATGATATATGCTTATACATAGTTTTCCCTTTTAATATGTTTCTTTGGGGATATGGAAAGGAACATCCTTGCAGCAACCTCTTCAAATTCATCTTAAAACAAATACTGAACAACTCAATGGTCGTTAAAAAGAAGCGTGCTCATAATATGTTGCATTCAGCACCTGATGCACAGCAATAGCACCGAGCATGCTAAGGAATATTAATTTGAACATAAGATATTGTAATGAACATAACTGTCATTCATATTGTAAATACAACTAATTCTAACCCCTCTTCACAGTAGTTTGTTTACATAAAGATCATCCACAAAAATTCTGAGTGAAACCTTATTTTGCTCTTCACAAAACAATAGAGCCTCCAAACAAACAAAATCCTCAGCTCTTTGAAAGGTCACTCTAGACCATGACATCTGGGTGTCTTCTGACACCCAGGGGCTATCTTCACAGCAAGGACATATTGTACTGCTGTACATATTGCAAGTGTTACACAAATTCACTGTAATTAAATGCAGAACACTTTCTGTGACATTCATTTATTCTAAGGCTGCTCAAAACAGGAGCAACAAATGAAAGACAACAATACCATCCTGTCGGTTTGGGGGGAAGCTTCCCTAGAAGCTAACTGATAAAACAACACTATACCAGAATACTGTTAGAGGTCACATGTGTACTTACCACTACTTTTAAGCTAGGTTTCTCATTTACACTCTTAAGTAAATACTATGCAAGAATATGTTTTGTATTTTTGTGTTTTCCAGTATTCACTTAGGTATGCATGGGTATGGATATAAGACTAGGGAATTTATATGTATACATATAATTATATATTATAATATGCATATATATGTATTATATTATTATTGTGTATAATATTTATATGTCTACAGGATGGGGAAGTAAGGATGTCGCACTGCATGACACCAACATGATTGAACACCCATACGACGTTCCTTAAAGCAGCTGGCAACTAGCAGCAATGGCAATTGGCAGCCATGCTAGTGACAGCTTGTATCTTCTGCACGTGAGGCACCTCAGCACAACACCCTGGTTGACAAAAAACCTGCAGGACATGACCCACACAACTGATGGAATTCCAAAAATCCTGTTGTGTATGAAGAAGTACTTTATGTTCAAGGTGTCTGAATTTTGTGTTAGGAAACAGAATGTAGTATGCAAACGGATCAATAATGCTTCATTAAAAATAAAATGAAATGAGTGTTGATGAATACAAACAAGCATTATAACTAATAATTATTTTAAAAAGACCACAATAACTTATGACTGAGAAGCACAAAAGCCCATGCTTTATTATTTTTAAATGTGAGGTTTCAGAAATGATCCTGTCACGTTTTTGAGAGCTTGGCTTATGAATCATCAGCGTGTGGGCTAGTGATATTGTTTGCACAGGAGAAACGTTTGGTAACATCGTCGTATGAAAGAATGGAAGCAGAGAAGAATTTACCCTTTTACCCTCTTTATGTGTCTGTACATGATACCTTGCTTGGCTAAAATAGAAAAGCCAAAGGTAGGCTGCCGAGGTAGGATTTATTTGACTAAATAAAGATGTTTACAACATAACCACCTCAAATTCAGTTACTCAGCTTGGACATCTTCTAAGTAGTATATGGAAATCAGGACTGATTCAGCCCATTTAATGTTGACATCTACAACAGATCACATAGATTAACAGGCCCCACTTCTCTCCAGTGACCATAAAGGGACACCGATTCAGCAAATGTCTGGCTTTGGCAAGATGAGTTCCCACCTGGTAGTCCAGATCAGAAAGCATTCCTAGTTATAACCCCAGAAAGAGTGACGCTGGCTTTCTCATCAGACTGCTCCTCTGCTGTGGCTAGCAAGCCTGAAGATGTAAAACCAAGCTACTGGGAGAGCTCAAAGCCATTTCTCACTGTCCTCAGCCCAACCTAATGCTACACAATATTCATGTACCTAAACACTGATTTAGATGCTAAATTCAGCAGCCTATACATGCAAGTGGGATTATTGCAAATATCTGAAGCTATCTAATACAAAAGTAAAAACAAACAAACCCTTCCTTTTTCTTTAAGATGACAAATCAGATAAGGACCTGTTCCCTCTAGAACTCTGTTGTGAGAATGGAGCAACACTGCTGTATATGGAAGCTCCTTTTGCTATTCCCTCCCACCACCCCCCAGGGATCTGGAGTGGAGGAAAACAAAGGAGATGAGAAAAAAAAGGTGTTTGCCACTCTTGCAACGACAGCCGTTGCCTACAGGCAACGCACAATGAAATTTAATGTAGGTCTATAGGATTGTTTTGACAGTTTTATCATTTATCTTTCACACACAAAAAAGCAAAAAAGTAGATGATGGTTTTCTGATAACATTCACTGGGCAAGACTGTCAACAGAAAGAAGAACCAGGAAATTCCACAACCACCACAAGTTTTGGAAAGTGGAGTAAGAGAATTGTTATGACCTCCAGTAATACAGAATGGGTTATGAACCAAAGCACTGGTAGAAGTATTAGGGGACACATTGAGCAGAACTGGGGTACTTTTCCTGAGTTTCATCAGATTCCTATTAAACAGTATGGCCCCAGTCCTGACCTCTGGGGCACACTGGTAGTGACTGACCTCCAGCTAGACTTTGTGTCACTAAAAACAACTCTTTCAGCCTGGCAGCTCATTTTTCAACCCACCTCACTGTCCTTTCATCTAGTTTGTATTTCATTAATTTGTCTGTGGGGGTGTTACAGGAAATAGCATTAAAAAGCCTTTTTAAAGTTGAGATAAACATCATCACCTCCTCTCCCATCATCCACCAAGCCAGTTACTGTAGAAGGTTACTGAGTTGGTCAAGCACAATACTTCCTCCACATAAACCTGACTTCTCCCAGTTATCTACTTCTATATCAGGTTACTGGTTCCAGGATTATTTGCTCCGTCACTTTTCCAGAGACCAAGGTGAGGAGGCTTACTAGCCTGTAAGCCCCTGAATCCTGTTTTTTGCTTACCTTGAAGACCAGAATCACATCTGCTTTATTCCAGCCCTCAGTAACCTGCCCCAGCGGACATGAGCTTTCAGGACAGGCCTCACAGTGACTTGGCCAGCTTCCTCAGCACTTGTGGCTGCATCCTATCAGGTCCCATAGATTCACGTCTGTCCAGTTTGTTTAAATTGGTCCCTAATCTGTTACCCTTCTACCAAGGGTTAGAGGTTAAGTCTGCCATGCTCCAAGCTTTCCTACTGATTTCAGGGATTCCTGAAGGCCAATCTTCCCAGTGAAGACTGGGACAAAGAAGGCATTGAGCACCATGGTCTTTTCCATCTCGATTGCCTTAATTCTTCCTGCTGTTGTTTTACACATTCAACTCAGAGCTCTTCCAGGGCACGCTTTCAAGTTGGAAGAATCAAAATATAACAATCAGACTATGCAGACTTCTTTATCAAGTATAAATTAAGATTTTGTGAAAGAACTAAATGTCCTTAACCCTGAAACCAGGTAAAGGACAAAAGTGTAACAGTACTGTCTCCGAAGAGTCACATAACATTTATTAAGACAAATCTAGACTCGAGTGACACTGTTATTAGCTTCTAAAGAGGGAAATGCTGATTTTCTAGATCCAGAATGAATTTAGAGCTTGACATAGAGTGACTTTTACATATATACTTTGTTTATCTTCAATCCACTAGGCAGAAAATGCAATACATTTCAGACCCCCAAAGTTGTCAACTTCATTTGGTTTCTGGTATTCTGCTTTTCTTGTCATCCTTCTGCAATGATATCTATGTGTGATAGTGAAACCTCTTCTGCAGATTAGACTTTTTAATTCGTAGCAGGGCCACAGCATGTAGTGGAAAGATAACATTCAAATGATCCTCTATACAGGAGTCAATAACCATCCATGATAAAACTAAACAAGTTCCCTTGAAAGTACTTCAAGGTGACTCATTGAACAAACTGGTACTGAGTTTTAATGACCTTTATAGTCAATAAATGTATGTCTTTCTGGCCAGACTGCTGACTCAGCTATGTTAAACCACAAAGGATACTCATGCCTCTCTTAATACCTGTAGGCTTTCTTTGGCCACAAGGCCTGATTGCATGAAACAGTCTACATGCGTACAGTTAAACAGCGAGATGGTGGCAACAACCAACTCTCCATTCTTGCGATCTTGCTAACCTCTGAACTGTGTCTAAGAACTGTCAGGGGAGTCAGTCGTGGTCCAGACAAAATGGTGATGAAATGGGGCAGCTTTCCTAGAGAGTGATTTCTCTGACTTGAATATGAGGAATGGGAGAGAAGAGACAGGCTGAACTTATTAGAGATTCTAAACAATGTGAAAGACACAGGACAAGCAAGGTTACAATATGAAAAATGGCATCTATTGACTGCCCCTCTTTATACCAATAGGTACACTAAATGTTACGATTAAAAAATATTTTGCCAACCCTTCATTGTTTGCATCTCAAAGATTACCCCTACAAAAGGTTTATTAGGAAAAGAAGGTAATTCACAACAACACGGGGATATATATTAATGTGTTCTGGAACTACAGCATATTGTCATTAGAGACAGTAAAATTTCAGAAGCAGTAATTCCAAAGATACAGAACGAAACCCCACAGAAAGTCAAGCAGTACCCCTGGGTAGTGTAACAAACAAAAATCCTCATACAACCCAAATATGACAAAGAACCTCTTGAAATCCTGAAGTCAGATTCCTCATTTAAGATCCAATCCCCTAAATTCATAAAGTTCATGTTCCATTCAAAGAGTAGCCCATTAATACTTGATAAGAGTATTCAAAGAGTATTCCATTAAATACTGGAATGACTCTTGATTACTAGTAATAAAGACATTTAATAGAGGAATGCAGTTGATGTAATTTATTCTTTATAAAAATCTCTATATTTGAACTCAATATCTGTCAGCCCATAGCTGGTTTATAAGGACTTCTTTTCACGATCAGGGCATCTTCAACAAGAGAAGCAGCCATGAAATTCTTCCAGCTAACTCTAGCTACATTCATAGAGTTTTCATTACACAGTATTTTGTAATTAAGATGAATTTTATTGTCTATACCAATCTTCAGGAAAAAATGTGAGTTTCTGAACCTAAACAGATGAATAAAATACAGATTTATTTTATTCTTCTAGAAATCAAATATTTTCAGAAGCTCCTAAACACACACACACATATTTTTAAAACTATTCCTTCACGCCCACCTTAAAAATTCAGGTACAGTATGATAGCAAAGAAACAAAAGTGAATTAAAAATTAAGAATTTTTACTTCAGGGATTGTGAGATTATCAGATGATTTTGCTTGCATACTGTATGCTCCTATTGAGTATCTAAGGCTAGGTAAAGTATAAATAGATGAAAGAACAGTTACCTACCAAATGCATCGAGCAAGCCTGCAAAGTACCTATGCGTAAGCAAGCACTTTACAAGATGTATATATTGAGTGATTTATATGCAATCCATAGGCCTATCTGACTGCCAAGAGAACACACTTCAAAGTCATTAACTACATTAGCTTACGTGAAGATTACCCTTCAGAAGAGGAGAAAAATATACATCAGGAAGATGGTAAATCAAAGCCATTATGATAACCTTTCAGTCTAATTCTTCTGAAACATTTTTCTTAGCTGATAACTCTTTGGATTACAGCAGAAGCATCTCTGTAAGGCTTTAAAAGTAATACCTATCTTTCCTGTAATTAAATCATATATATTTCTCAGTGCTATAAAAAGGGGTTATTGTAGATGATTATTATAATCCATTAGCACAAAAGTAATTCTTTAAGGGACAAAGGTGGGCATATTTTTATAGCAAGTCTGCCCTTTAGGGTGCCTCTTAAACCAGAGAAAGAGGAGACAATAGAATCTCGTCTTATCACAGCCAAAAAAAGATTTACTTAAAAATAATATGCAAATGTCAATGTTAACAAGCCCTCACACATTTACTGCACACAAAATGTAGTTATGGCTTTTACCATTTAATGTAAAGAATGACTGGCTTGTTCTTGTATGTTTTCTATTTTGCTAACATTTCATAGTAATTTGATAGGATGCTGATATTCTATTTTAAATTCAAAAATATTTTATATTAACATACATTTTGGAGATGAAACCAGTGTTGAATACTAATTCACCACTCCCTCAAAATAATAGAACTGTACTGAAGGAGGAGCCTTTTATGTTTCCCAGATGGAAAGCAATCAGCACAAGTTTTAAGATTTTGTTCTACCCTTTAATCATTATCTTCTAGATAGCACATAGCAGAAGAACAAAGGGTCAAACAGGCAAACCATGTTACTAAACCACATTCTTTTTCACATTCTAAGGCAGCACATGAAGAAACTTTTTCTGAGATCAGGAAGCAAATGCTGTAATTGCTTCACAGGATCCTTCAGGACAGTGAAGTCTATAAACCCTTAGTAATTACATGATTTGCAATATGTTACTGTGTGCACAATGGGTTTTGTTCACTCCATCATCAGAGTGCTTTAAAGCAAGGTCTTAATGTCTATAATAGCAGATGGTAGCAATATAGCAAAATCTTCATCTAGTAACTAGGTGGCAATAAAACAGTTGCTGTTTGTTTTGATATTTTAAAAAACAAATATCAGAAAAAAAAATTAATGTCACAACAGCAGAAGGAACCGTATGTATCTTAACCTCACTTTCCTCTCTATCTTCCCCTTCAGCATCACCCTCAAGTCACTCTCCAATGGAAACAGTTTCTGTTGTGTCCCCAGTACAAATAAAAGGTATCATCATCTTCATTACCATCCTACAAGAGCACTAGGAAATCAGTCTTCACAGTCCATAAAATACCAACAAACCCAAGAAGAAAGAAAACAAGTTTGACAACACGCACCCATTACATCAGACTTTTCAAAATGCAGAATCCCGACCTGGCCTCTGAATCATCAACCCATCCTTTCTGACGAAAATGACACTTAAAGAAAAACATTCAAGAACTAAAATGCTGAATGGCATACTAAGCAATGTACACTGGAATACGTAAGTGAGAAAGATTCAGAAGGCCATGAAAAAAAGCAAGTTATCAGTTCTTTAATTTCTATTACAAAAAAGTGGTCGCTCACCCAGATCAATGAGTGGGCAAGTGCTCAATCACCTGTGTATCACTTTGTTAACATGGTGAATTATCTTAGCATAAGGATACAAGAACTGTACATACAGAATTAATGCCATCCACTCCAATATAAGAAACAAATAACATATGAAAAACAAGTCTTTTTTTTATTTTTTTTATTTTTTAAAGTCAGAAAGGGAAGTGAAGAACTTTGGGACATGTCATTCTTGCCTTCCCTTCTGCTGTCAGTGGATGATACTTGTAAAATGCAGCACCAGCAGAAGCCATTCTACCAGCTTTAATGGGCAGGGTGACATAAAGGGTACCATAACTGAACAGAAATTGTTCTGTGCAGATTACAAGTATATGGTGTTTCCATGCAGTGTAATTTATTCCAAGAAGAGACAGGATATTCAAATCTTCAACAAATTAAAATACTGATCACAGATCATTATAACTCATTTGAATCAAGACACAAACTGTACCCATGATTTTAAACATCCTTATTAGAAGTAATTAGATTTTGGCAAGCCTTTCCCAATTAATGTTGCCAATCAAAAGGATCAAAAAAAGAGTCATACATACCGACTGCTTTACCCAATGTCTCATAAAAAAATAAATAATTTATTGGTATCACTGTTGAATAACTTCTAAATATTTTTTGTATATATAAAACCCTTCTTTCTTCCATTATGTTCAGTATTTTAATTTACATACAAATACAGTGTCAGGTCAACTTACTTATTTTAGAAAGTGACTTTGCTAGACTGTATGCTGGTCTGAACTCCAGAAATGCTTTGAGAGAGTGCCTCAAGACTTCTAACTGCGACAGTACTTTCACTGAAAGAAAAAGCAGTGTGTTTGTTAAAAAATACTATCTATTCTGGTGTAAAAACCAGAGACCAGCAACCTACAATCACAATCTTACTTTCAGTAGCTAAAGTGCTGTTAACCACTGACCTTGGTTAGATTAACTCACAGCAAAACCACGATGTTTCTACAAAAGTAGAGGCAATGTGTTAGTTGTCCCACTGACTACGTAGAGCTGACATTGGCTGTGAAGACAACACCTGAGTCACTGGCATAGGCCACGAGATGGAGGTGTGACTGCTCCTGGGAGAGGCAGAAAATCCATAGTGTTTTTCTTACCTCCTGTCCTTTGAAACTATCAACAAGCATTATTCAACAATACCACAGGCTACTTGTACATGAAAACATAGAAGGAAAAAAAACAACAATATACTAATAAAAGTACTAGATTTTCAATGGTACTTAAAGAAACATGCCCAACACACAATAAGAATTGGCTTTTTTTTTTTTTTTTTTTTTAAGTATTTTCACCTTTGTCATTTCTGTATAGTTTATTCTGTCTTCAAAAAATTAAGAAACCCAAACAAAATCTCATGCACTTTTGCAATGTATAAAATATAAAAACAGGAAGCTCAAACAAAAGCAGTATCTACAGCTTTCTTCCAAAAAAAAAAATCAACGAAAGCAAAAACTCACCCTACATTTCCCTAGATTAAAACTAGTTTCTTAGTAAATACCAACTAGTTTTCTTCAGGCTGAGGTAGCACAGATGTTTATTGATGTTTAGCTCATCCATTTTAAATTCATGCCCCTTCCATTAGTTCAATTTATCTTTCCTAGGTAACTCTATAAAGACATGGTCTCCTAAGGCCCATTTATGGCTGACTATCTTTTTTACCACTAACAAGCTACACCTTTGTCGTCAGGTTGGGCCAAGGCACCACTCATTTTTGTATGGTCTTGCAGAGTAAGGCTCAGTCCCAGGCATGGCAGTATGAGCTGAGTGCATGTTAGCATACCCATACGAATTCAGCTAATCCTATAAGGTTACAAAGCTCTCTCTTGATACTGAATGGCCCTGTGATGTTGATTATGATTACTTGTGCCCCATCATCGAATAAAAAGGTATCTCTGTTCGGTGTACCCCTTTGGCAATGCCATGGTTTCTCCTCATAGTCGCAGTTCCCCTTATCTAGCCATGTAGAAAAGAACACAACCACCCCTGACACCTTTGTTTGGATAGTCCTGTCTAGGAGCACATGAACGACTAACTTCATGACAATAGGACAGACAGATATGCCACTCTCCTCCAGAGTTTCAGCTTTCATTTTTAAACAGTAAGTTGCTAGCTGTAAATTATGAAAAAAAAAAAAAGTAAAACAGTAAAACGTTGTATGAACTGACCCATATGCCTTGCACCTAAATGCCTTTGTACGTCTCTGCTGTTTTATTACTTAAGACTCTTTAAGGTAGAAAATAAGGAGAGGAGAACAAGATGTACAAGAAAAAAAGGAAGAACAAGATGTACAAGCAGTCAGACTAAATTGCAAGCATGTCCTAAAACTGAGACAGTTTCATGGTGAAATAAAAGACTAAGATTAGACACTGGAATTAAAAGAAGGTGAAAAAAGTCAGAATGATACAACTTTTAAATAGATATAGTTATGTATGACTAGGTTGAAGAAAGGAAGCATGACTCATTTCATTCTTCAGAAAGCTTCTGCTTCAGCAGTGACCCAACAGACTGCACGACAAGTGTATCAGCGTGTAGCTCTATTTCCATCCCAATCCACATCCATGGCACATAAGACAAAGGTCTAGAGAACTTCAAGCTTACTTCGTTAACCTATTTTCAAAAGCAAATCAAGGGCAGCTTCTCCCATGCATCCTGCTGACCTCCCAAACGAAAGGCTACACCCATCTTTCCATCATGCTCCATCAATTGCTTATAGCAGCACGCAATTTGCATTACCTTTGAGTGAAGTGCCCTTGAGTGTACAGTAACAGGGCTGCAGTGGATTTCCTAAGTGCAATGGCAGCGTGCCAGGCACACCAACCACATGCAAGTGCTCAGATCTGACGCAGCACAAACTATGGAGTATTACTACTACTACCGTGGCAATTTGGGAGGGTGGAAAGAGAACAGTGAGAGAGAAGAACTGCATTTTTTTAAATGTAAACCTTCAGACCACAGACTTAGGGAGAAATCTGGGTGGGCTCAAGAGAATACGGACATTGGAGAGCAAACACAAGGCTGTTCAGGATGTTTTTTCTATCAAATGTAATGTACCGGAGGAAAAAAGAGAAAAAGATGCAGGAGGTAAAAAAGAGAGACAATTAAGGAGAAGAAAAGATAGGAATAAAACAAGAAGAGAAGCTGTATCCTGCCCCAAATAATGCCTTTTGCCAGTCCCCAGCAGGCCACATCACCTCAGGAAGAGCCTGTTCAGGCACTGGGAAGCACAGGAGCCTTGGGCATGTCTGAGTCACCTGACTTAAGAAACAAGAAGGCTTTTATTATTATTATTATTTATATTGGGACGTAGAATATGACCAAGGAAAAAAGCTTCATTTCCTAAGGTGTTGTATGACAATTATACCTTTGTATAACAAAGGTGTTAATTGAGGTTCTAAATCCCACACAAATGGTACTGCCCTGTGTCATCTCTTAACATTGCATTCCCATTCCTTCGGCTCACGAGAAGAATGAGAAGATACCCTTATAAGTTTAGCTGTTATGAAGAAGTATAATAACAGTAATATTTAAATAATCAGTACCACCTTTTTATATACTATAGCTCTTCAAGAATCTATATGACTGTACTATCCCCCCCCTGAATTTTAACATCAACATTTCCATGTGGAAGCTTAAACCTAAATTTAAAGCCTGGACATTTTTGTTTCAGCAGAGGATTTCACTTTCTCTGTTTGCTTCACAGAAACACCTTCACTTTTTGTAGGGATGAGCTGGTATTCTTTTTTTTTTTCCCCCCACAAAATGTTTTAAGTCCTCCTCACAGAGATGATCTGATTGTTTGGCAACAAATCCTTTGTCTTCATGCTAATCTGTTGCCTATTTTTAGACATTTTTCAAATAATTTTTATAAATTACAAAAAAAATAATTGCCATTAGCTTCACTGTAAGCACTCTTACACCTTGCTCATATTCTTAACAACCAGGGAGTTAAACTGAACTATTAACTACAAACATTACAAGCTCCAGTGCAAGACAGGAATTCAAAGTATGCATTTGAGTATTTAGGGATGTTAATTTCTGGCTACACACACACACACACACAAAAAAAAAAAAAAAAAAAAAAAAAACTACACTGAGTAAGTCCACATAGCCCCAACTACCCTCCCCCAGAAAATTAAATGAGAGAACTTTAGAGCAGCAAGAGGTATAAACCTATACTGCATTTACTGATTGAATTGCTTGTAAGTGGGGTTAAGCAAAATGCAGAGTTTAAGCTCTAGAGAAGCAACTGATTCCCTTTAAATGCTACGTATTAAAAAAAATCCCCACAAGCAAGCAAATGAAACCAAAAATATCAAGGAATTTTATTTTATGTTTTGGTTCCATCACTTTAATGGTGACATAATGTAACATAAATGGTACTTTATTAAATCTGTCTGTGAAGACTGCCTTAGGTTTTAAAACAGAAGAAACTCTCACTGGAGTCAGCCACTGAATTTCTCAATTACCAAAAAGGTTTAAAAGATTTTCTACCAACACACCATTAACATAGCATTTCCTACCTGAAAATATAGAAGGTCTTTTCTTAGGGCGCCTGGGATGTATAGGCTCTATATTCTTAATATTTCTTTGCAACTTTCCTTTAAAGTCATTTTCTAGCAGGATGTCTGGTGGTAGGCTACTCCGTCGTGCTGATTTGTAACGATTCGGACAGGAGTGCAGTTTACTCCTAGTCCTAGAGTACAAGTTGCTGTCGTCGACTGCCATTATAGAGCATTAACTTGTAAAGCCACCCCTGCGCAAAGCCAACCTGCACATCCACAAGGCTTATGACTAGTGGCTCCGGACCCAGGCAATCTCAGAGATGTTCTCATGCCCAGCTCAGCACTTGCCTGGGAAGTTTAGCGAGTTGATAGGCGTGTGCTGCAACAGGTGTAGGGTTACCGCATCGCCCCTCCTTGCATCACTTCAACTGCACGGGGAGGAGACACGCCGAAATCATTACTTTGAAAGGTTTGAGGTAATTCGGAAGTTCAACAAACCTGAACCCAGCAGCACAGCCTGCGCAAAGGGGAAAATAACACTTCAGTAACAGGCACTGTCTAGGGCTAGCGGTTGTGTTTTACCAACGGCATTTGTCAGATCTGTTCATTAATACTTCATTGTCTTGGCAAGCAAAACAGGTGATGTTAAACCTCAAAAAAAAAAAAAAAAAAAAAAAAAGTGAGAGAAAAAGCAAAGCAAAACAAAAACCAACCCAGTCAACTGCCTTGGTACTTGCCTGGGAAAGGAACAACCCGAGCAACCCAAGCAGTGTGTTCAGGTTCTTAGCCCTGTCCTTTGTTGATGTTACATTTTTAGACTGGTAAACAAATCCAAAACTCCGAAGTTTTTACAGCCACAATTACTTAAGCTTATTTATTCATTTCCTCAAGAAACAAGGGTGTTATTTCCTTATTGGAATCAAAATCAAAGAGCCATCAGTGTGACTGATTTTCTGTATATGTAACTGCTGACCACTAAACCTGAGCCATTTCAACATGCATAAGAAGAAGGTGGTCCGTAAATTCTCCATCTAAATAAAAGCCTCGGTGTTTACTAGAGGTTTGTACATTTTTTGTTGTTGTTTTTGTAGTTCCAGTTATCCCAGTTATCTTTTGAGCCTCCCACGAATACAGTTTTCCTTTCTCCAAACATTAAAAAGAAAAAAAGGCAAATCCCAACACTTTCCATGAAACTGCTGATTTTCTTACTTAGAATTCTATCATAGATGAGACAAAATTCATTACTAAGTTAAACCTAACAAATCTCGTATGTATGAGCATTTTTGTATTAAATAAAAATAACTTAGTGCGAAGTGAATAACCAGTGGTAATTTGAAGTGTCAGCAGCTAATGCTTCAACCATGGATACTTAACGCAACCAGATTTTAACAACTGAAGCTAGAAGTTGATTTTTCCTTGTCATTTAAAACACTTAAAATATGAAAGCTTTAATTTCTTTCCAAAAGATAGGGTACGTTTCATGATTGGTGTAATGATCATGAGTTTGGCTGCTCCAAATAAAGTTTTTGTGTGAAATTCAGTAAAACCTTTATTATTGTCGACAAGTAATAAAAAATTCACCTATACTTCTAGAAGGAAAGACAGGAAATGATATATTTTTATATATGTTTATGTAGATGATTAGCTTTTTAAAACATTTTATTGCGTTAGAAATGCAGAAAGATGTAAATAGTCTGCTAGATTTTTCTTCTTCCTCTAGGAACTAATTTGTATTTGGCTGGAAGTTGAAATTATGAATGTAACAATCCAATCTCAGATACACTGGACCCTGCATTCAGAACAAGCTGATTATTTAAACCAAACTAATTTAAACCAAATAAATGCTGACTGCAGGTAACAAAGTGATTATTTCTGAATTTCAAGTACTAAAATGATCTTGAGCTCTGTTTATATGCAGAAATAAGCTTTTGAAAATCCCACTGGACTCCAAAATAGGTTAGGTCAGAATTAGGTTGTTACCAAAGGGAATTGTATACCTAGATTGCTTGGGTCCATTCTAAAAATTGCTCCAGGCACAGGTCTTCACCATTAGAGGCCAAAATATTTCTATCATGACCTTCAAATCTGTAGAATTTGCATATCTTATCCTATTTTTTTTCCAGTTAATTTAAAAAATATATATTAAAAAAAACAGGTCAGAGAAAGTTTCCTTTTCCCCTCCCTTCTTTCCCAGTTCCATTTGATTTTTCAGCTTTGACTCAATCAACGTAAGAAATATTCAGGGACCATAAGAAATACTGGGACCATTCCCACTGGTCCAACTAAAGCAAAGTAACTGAATCAAAAGCTTTTCAATACAACAGAAAGTGCTTAAATCTGAGGATATTATTTGAACCATGTGTGAAGACTGAAAAACTACAAATACCAAATGCAAGAATTGACACTTGAGGAGCTTTAAATTGAAATTTGACAGCAGCGTTAAATAAAATTTCAACATCTTCACTAAGTGACCTAAGCACCAGGATATTCTGGAAAGAGCTCTTCACTTTTCTTGCTGAAACTGTTCCACAACGTATAAATAATTAAATACTCATTAGAAGCGTGACTTGAAACTGTCCCATATTCTAGCCGAGTGGCACAACTGCTGCACTATACAGTCTTACCTTCTCCAGCTCCATCAATATTCATGCCACGTGCAACAATACCAAAAGGAGGAAGCACTGCTGGGACTGCTGGGATGCTCAAAGGCACAATAGGCACCGCGCTCTTTTGAACGAGGGGAACCTGTCAAGGGTTGAAGGCCTTGATCCAGCAGCAGCACACAGCAATCTATGATGAGTTTACCCCTGAGTGGCCTTATGGTGGCAGTCCTGGATGGGACAGATGAAAACCCAACGCATCTCATCCTTGAGTTGCTTTTTTAGGATGCGCTCTAGGAGGCATACTCTGAGAATTCACGCAGACCTAACAATTTGTAAGTGCAAATAGTCTAAAACCTGAAAATCCTTAGCGTAGGATTAGGTGTAGGCAGCAGAACAGAAGCTGAGGTTACAGATGGTGTCTGAAAGTTGTTGGACTTGGGTCCCTAAGTGCTGTTTTAGTGGCCTAACTCTTCTAGTGATTTAGTTTATGTATCTTCTCTTGGAGATTTTCTCATCTTTGAGGGAAATGTATAAAAATTTGTAGTCTACTCCCAAATGAGACCACTAGAGAGTAAGTTACAGTACAATACAAAAGAACAACTTGAGATGGGGGAGAGCTCTTTGAAGAGCTGTTTGTTAATTATAAGACCCAAGGATTACAGCAGAAGCACTGAGCATTCAAAGTAATAAATAAATAAATAAATAAAAGAGATTTTGAGATTCAGTTACAGATAGAAAGGAAAAGAACACTCTTGGTAAAATTTGAGATTCTTCTCCATCAATGTTGCAGTGATAGTTACCTCTCTCAGATCTCCTATTTTCTACTTGAAGATGGAAGCTTTGCACTTTTATAAACAGAAATAAAACAAGAGGGAGAAATAAAACAAAACAACCCCCCCCTCCAAACCGCAAGCATGATGTGTGGAAATAAATGGGTTAACATTTATGCAATTAGTCACAAAGCTCCTATCATATACATCTAGGAATCCAGAACAAAATAGAGATTCGAGTGGCTGAATTCTTTTCAAAAGTAAGTTAATAATTGAAAATTATATGTACATATTTTATTCTCCAGTCTCTAATATATATTCTTAGAAGGCTACAGCGTAGTTGAAGGAATTACATTTCACTAAACCTTTTATTTAAAACTGTGATTAAAGTAATTAATTGCTGAGTAAACCACCAAAATTATAATAGAGTAGGACTAATCAACATGGTTAATACGGAAAAAACGTGTCATTAATCTATTACAGTTGTTTGAGCATAGAAGATAAAGGAGAAGGATTATTTATTTATCCCCTCAAAGGTTTAAACAAGGTATTTCAGAAGAGATTCCTAAAATGAAGCAATAATTGTGTTAAGTTTGGTGCCAAATCATGTAAGTGCTCAAACAATGAAAAACAAAGCACAGGAAATATAATTTGGCTACGCTTTCAAGGTGGCAAAGGCTCATGCTTCTCTAGTAGGTTCTGTGTAGTTCAGTATTTTCTTACAATTTTGAAAGCACAGCGTAATAATGAAAAAGCCCAATTTAGCAAACTGATCATCAGATTTATCCATTACAGCTAAAGGCTAAATCAGGACATCATACCTCTTGCCTCCAGCAGACTACCAAATTTTATTCTCTGCAGTTTCTATTACTGTTTTTTTTTTTTTTTTTAATTTTATTATTAAAGTTTGTTAAATGAAAGATAAAGGAAAGTGGTATTTGATAACTCATTTGTGTTTGAACTATATTCTGTACTGCAGAAACACACATGTAAGGCCACAGATTTAGCATGGTCCAGGTCTCAGAAAAATAAGTTTTCTCACAGGTGAAATGATCATTATGCTTTGTTGAATAGTATGGCAGCAAATCTAGTTATATTTCATGTGCAGTTACCCACGTGTTATTATGACTATATTAGAGCTGTCATTTGTGCTTTCAGCTGAGGAAAATATTCTTGCTCATCAACAGGAGAAATAAAAAGTGTTCCTAAAAAGTGTTCTCAATGTGTCAGCCAGCAGAGGCAGGCTCAGAAAAACTATATTATGGGAGGAAATCTGCCACCACAATAAATTTCCATCTGGTGTGGTAAAGTAATGCCCACACTGGTGTGCATTTTATTCACAGGCCTTCCCATCGTACTATACGTACCAGATTAGAACGGTACATAAATAGTGCCAAGGGAGGATGAGGCCTCATTGGCACATATGTTGGAGGAACTGCTGTGGCAGGAAAGGGAAGTCTGAGCTGCACTAACATTTTAAGCCAGCACAACTCAATAAAATAAAAAATAAATCGAGTCCCATCCTTCCTCTTGCCTGTAGCCCGTGAAGCCTCCCTCCTTGTTACATTAGCACCCACTTTTGAGGCCACAGAACAAACCATGGAACAAATCTAGGCCAACCTTTGCTTTCTTTCTTTCTTTTTAGCCATGCTGCCACAAAGGACAAAAAGGCAGGCATAAGCAGCCAGGAAAGGGATATGTGGATCATTTCTTCTACTGACAGTGCCAGGTTACATCTAGTTAAAATCTTTTTAAGACTAAGATTACAAAAGCAATACACAAGCTACATACTGCATTATGGGTGGGTGTTACAGGTGTCAGAAATGTCTGAAGAAATCAAATCAATAACAATCAAGCTGAGAGCTCTTGGGCATCTGCTTGCTCTAAAGATACTGCTAAGCACTAGAAATCAATTCAGAAACACTTTTTTTATTATTTATTTTTTTCTTTTTTTTTTTTTTTCTGCCCTCATTTCTCAAATGCACTTACTACCTAGGTCTCATCCCCTACCCATGGTGGAACAGTCACAGATCTACAAACATACGACATGGTACAAAGTCATTTTGTTTTTTATTTCAAACATGAAAGTTAAACAGTGCAAGAATTAAAAACAGGGAATCAAAAAGTGAAGAATATGTACAGCTGTTCAAGCCTTAAAACTGCTACGCAAAAATGATTGGTTTAATTCCCCGGAATAACCTGGCTGTCTTAATGCGTAGGGTGTGAACAGCTGAGAGATCCTCTGCTTGAATTAACCCATTTATCCCACAGTCTAATGCTGCTATAAACAAAGAGCCTGGATTTAATACAGCCTTAGCTTCCGAAAAATCTCTCCCTCAAGTCAATCATCATTTTTCAAAAGCAGGTATAAGAGGAACAGCAGTCATGGTCGTGCTCTCAAAGACACCAAAGAGATTATTTTAGATCCACATTAATTTCTACGCTGGTAGCAACCACTTGACTCATAGAACAGTGTCATTAGTACCGAGTTGCCAGGCTACATCTGACCTTAGAGCAAGCTAAATGAGAGTATTAGAGGCTGGTCGTATCGTGCACTGCAGCACTACATTCACTGTTTTAATTTGAGAGAGATAATATTGAATTAGAGTCACAGAAAACAGAAATAAGCATCAAACCCAGACAATTCCTCGCCTACTTGAGCACAAGCAGACAAAATATTAAGAAGAGAACATGGCATTTTCAGAGTTGCTTGCTATGTTGGCATACTGATTTTAATAGATTACTATCGACAGGAGGTTTGGCCTAGTGTTTCAATGCATTTTCTGTCAGCTGAAAGAAGATAAGCATGTGGTCATATTGTTGTTTGTCAACAACAAATAAAATATAGAGTTAATGTTGTAATCTGGCTCTAAAACAATCCTAGTCCCTTGATGTTTGATACATAACATGCACTTCCCATATTAACAAGGGAAGCTGACTCACGTCACAGTATTTCATAAGCAGAACAATTCATATGCTAATATCCATTTGTAATAATTTCGCTTCACACCGATGTTCTCATTACATGATAGCAGCTAGAGCCTTATCTTCACAAGGACTCGAAAGTTGATCCTTCTCCAACAGAAAAGCAGCGCAAACCCTGGAAATAGGAGTTTTTCTGGCAGGCACCAGCATAAACAGGAACAGCTTAGGAACCAAAGTGGCGGGGAGGGCTCCTTGCAAGTGGCCCCTGAGCAGTCAGGACATGCAGCTTTGCCCGAGTGACAATCCAGAGGCTGGGGATTTTCCAAAGATCAAAAGCTGTGGGTGGAACTTCCCAGAATCCGCACGGCTGTAACACTCAATTACAAAACCATGCTTGTTATTAATGCACTGCAGTCTGGTATGTTAGGCCTATGCTCTGGATGCAATTACAGGAGAAAGACCTAGAGGGTACAAAGGAATTTTACTTTGTAGGATATAGCATGAGTCCCGAACAAAGCATGACAGATGTCTCTGTATTTCTGTTGCATGGTGAGCAGAAAGCATATACACTACAAGCAAGCTACAAATAAGAAGGCTACAAATTTCAGAGACATTTTTCTACTTAAGACCACTTCTGAGCATTTACTATTTTTACATAAATTAAATTTTCTTCGCACATATCTGTGAAATAATGACAGTCCATTGCAGTTTCTATTAGAACTGAAAAGTACTTTCAGTTTCTATTAGAACTATAAAAGTATTAAAGGTATAGATGAAAAAAGTCAAAATATTTGGAACTTTTTAGAGAGGGCAGTTTTAATGAAAAAATCCTTCAATTATAAAGATTTTATTCTATACTTGCTGTTGTGTGAGGCCACTGTCTGAAATGATCCCAGAGATTTGGGAAATGCAGTGTTCTTCCTTGCTTCCCATGAAAACTAAAGGATGATGAAAATTCTGCTTCTCATGGACAGTTAGGCAAATATAGATATGGATTATTAATAATATACAGACCTTTTAAAATTTCAACGTGGGAAATTTGCATATGATTCAGGGCTGGATGAGATGAAACACAGATAGATGGGGATGCCCTGAGGCAGAAATAGTCCCTTGCACAGGACTCTGGACGCTGTATTACATGAAATTTTATTAATGAAGAGGAAGGAAGCAAGTGGGCCAAAATGTACCTCATCCTTTAGTAAGGGTGTAATGTAATGGGACAGACCTAAATCAAGCTTCACATCCCTTTTCTACATAGTAAGCAAAAAAATACAGGAAGTGTATCAGAAATATATATTTGATTTAAGTATCAGACTGAAAATAGGGCAGGAGAGAAAATTCTGCTATGCAGTTCTCTTTGCGTCTATGAATATTTCATTTTGAGTCACGGTCACTTTGCTTCCTTCACACCCTGACTGAATGTCAATGCCTAAGGTCTCAACGGGCTGTACGTTACAACCTGACACAAGGATGTGATCTTGAAACCCAGGGCTAGCACCCGGTGTTATATCATTACCTGCACAAACAAAACAAAGATAACAACTATCACCAGCCTTTGGATCCAGTAGAAACATGTAGCTCTTCAATAGCTGTTCCTGTTTTGAGTCTAGAGACTACTCCTGAATCCACATAATGAAACACATGGTGTGTCATTCACACCAAGGGGGAGATTCTGACCATTCAACTTCCACTTCAGTTTGGATCTAGGTGAAATCCATGTACCCAGATCTTCAGAGTGCAGACTGCCTTCTCTCCAGCACCATTTAAATTCTAAACCAACGTTGTCATGATCCCACATCATCCAGGCCAAGAGCTCCACTTTGTTCTTCTAATAGTTATGCTTTTGGGGTAGAAAAAAAATAGGGAAGAACTATATTGGATCTAGTGGGATTAGATTCCAGAATATCAGAAAGCATTACTGTCCAGGCTCCTGTTGGCCTAAGTTTCATCATACTCTCACACTGGGACAAACCTGGACATCAGAAGTGCAGTGGTCTGAGCAGCCAGGTGTAGCTAACCTTTATTGCTCAGTATCAGCTCGAAGTATGTCACATGCTGAACCTGCAGCTTTCCAGCTTCTCCACGTTCTCCACAGTAACCGTCTTCACTTACCTGCATAGCACGTTGCTCTGAATAGGAAAGGCACACTTCGCTGTAGTAATTCTAGAGTTTTAGTAACAATACAATAAATGCAGATGAATTCCTAACAGTGACAGAAACATCTCCTAGTTTTATTCAACTGCTTTTCTAAACCAACGCTCTCGGTTTCATCTAGCAATCACAAAGGCATCTCCTCAAGCAATGGTACTGGACAAAGAAGCACACAAACTGCAAGGTGTGAGCCTCCCCTTAGTTTTCCCTGGAGACAAAAGCCGTCTTCAATCTGCATCTTAATTCTTGTCTCGGAGGACAAATGCATTCCATCTTCATCAGCCAGCAAGCTATTCTTTTTCATAGCTGGTTACACTTGCAGGAGAGTCAGAACAGTGCCTGTATTCTTGATATCTGGCACCCACAGAGGTTTAAAGCTCTTTGTCCGGCACGCTGTCGGTGAATCCCTTTTTACAGGAAGCGTAATATACAGATTTATATACGCTTTGACTTAACTTCATTCTCTCCCTAGGTCTGAATGCCATTTGTTAGGGAAATACTGTTTGCTTTCTGTATACTTGGCTGTATTTCAGCATCCTCAGAACTACTTATGAAGCGGTCCCATTTGTGATACCAACTGACAGGAAAACGAGGGTTACACAGCTGCAGCCAGAGCTCCTGGAAACACGGGGACACATCCTTAGCAGCTGCTGTGAAGGCATGACTGAGGCACAACCCTGAGGACAGGAGTTTCAGCTCCTGAGCCCTGCTACAAAAGGGAGTGGTACACAAGAACCGATGTGACATTGCTACAGCATCACAAAGCACAGATGTGCAGATTACCTCCAGGTGCAGACACAAATATTCCAAATATGTTCATTTCAAGAAGTTTTAAACAATGTTAAGAGTTTAAAATGGATTAAATTTATTACATTTATATTGAGATCAAGTTTCTACTGGAACAGCATCTGACCAGAATACGTTCCAGTTAAGACGAAGCAGAATTAAAATAGATGTAACAGTTGTAAACAGTGAAACTATCTAAGCATACCATCTTGTTTCAAAAGTCAGAGCCCATAACAGTCAGTTCACTAAATAAAACTGTTAAAATAACGAAGAAATGTATTATTTCCAGGCGATAAGAAGAACAGTGCGTAAGAAGAACCTGTCACTCTGCAGATAGAATCATCATTTTAAAGTAGTAGTAATAATAAGGTAAAAGTGACCATCATAAGAATATTAAAGTTTTACTAGAGATTATTGTAAGATCTGTAAAAAGACCAGCTAAAATCAGCTTTATGAATACCACAGACCTCATCCAACTCCTACCCCTTGATATGTTTATGATCACGTATTTCCTCTCTCTATTAATTTTTTTTCTTTGCTTTTTCTCCATAATGACACCAAACAGGCACAGCACTGCAGGATTCACAGAAACACATCAGCAAGCTTCAGAAACAAAGACTATTAATCTCAAGTATTAAAAAAAAATCATGACCCATGCCTGAAAATCAGGAATTACGTTTACAAATAAAGATGAAGGAGAAAACGTGGGTGTCTAGTTCATTCTGTTTTTTTTTTTTCCTCATACTTGGTAGAACCTCTGTAAGCTAAGAGGTGTGCCAAGGACAAGTTCTTCTTCACAACTACAGGATGCCCCTCCGCCCTCAAAAGGGCTGATAGCCTCATGTAACCACCGATAAGCAGAGACTTCCAGAGCCTCCTCAAACTTACAAACCTGTTTTAAAAATCACCAGCAATCAATTCTCCTTCAAGCAATGGTGGATCAGACATGGATCTCACTCATCTGTGGCTCCAAGTCTAACCCTGTCCTGTGTAAAGTCACAAATTCTTCTGCCAATTATTCAAACAAAACTGAAAATCTGATTTCTCTGGGCTTGACTTTGAAACTGGAGTAGGAGCTCCCTCTAAAGCAGGCAAAAAGGAACTGGACTTGACTCACGAGAGCAGGTGCCTGTACATGCACAGGCCTGAACTGAACATGTCCTGCACCAGACACCATCATCGCTCTGAGAACCAACAGCTCTCTTCCCTGCACAATAAGTCGTCATGGCTTGCCATTTCTTGTCCACTTACACCATCATGTGTATCGACAGAAGAAGCTCCTCAGAACTCCCTCCTGGAAAACTTGCCTATACCATACTGTGCTCATGGGCAGAGAGCTTGAAGCCTACAGCCTCATCTGCAGAATTCAAATATTCAGAGCCACGTTCTGCTGGTAATGGCATCAAATAGCGACTGTATTTTTAAAAAACCTCCTTGTTTAAAGCAAGGCTAGGTGCTAAAGTCAGAGCCATGTTGCCAGCCTAGGACTACTTCTTGTTCACCTACAGCAGCAAAAATCATACACACTAATATCTCCCTCTGTACTCTGGTTTATCAATAAACATCTAATACTAGACATACAGGACCTAGCTTTTACAATTTAATTTTACAACATTAAACTTTTGTGATTTTGCATTTGGATGCTATTAATAAGATCCACTTTTTTAATCTAACAGCAAGGCTGTAAGGTACTTCTTTCATAAAAAATATTTTTCTGCCTACATAGGTATGTAAAAATAAACATTTTAAGTCTTAAAACAGAGTTCTGTCACCTCTCTAAACCACACCTGAATTAGAAAAATGTGTGGCTCACGCTTTGCTGAATTTTGATTCCATAATGCAAAGAAACCCTAGGTTTCTAAAATCTTTATGTAGGAACCTAAGTATGGCATCACTTCCTTCAGAACTTCTACACATCTCTAGCTACAACTGACCTCTCTTCCTCCCTCCCTCTCTGATACCTACCATACGCCAAGAATCACCACATAAAATGAGAGAGGCTGAGGGAAAGTCTCTCTACACAAATAGATAAACGTGGATTCAGAAACACTGTGGAGCTCTGCTCCTGATACGTTGCCATGGAAAAAGTGAAAGAAAGCAATGAAGGGAAGAGCTTCCCAAATACTGTTTTTCAATTATTGTTTTCCATACTCAGAGATAAAATATTACAGCCAGTACATGGGTGAAATGAAAAAATAGGAGAAAGAAGAGGATGTGAGGAAACTCAGCCTCCCCAAACCACAGGAAACAGTGGCCAACGGCAAGTAACTGATGCATTGTGCTGCCTCGAGCAATGGCAAGCACTGCTTGGCAAACTCCTAAAGGGCTCATCCTTAAAGCAAGCATTAAGGGTAAGCGAAAAATGCTAAGTTTTTCACACTTGAAGACTGAAGAATGGGAAAAAATAAAACACAACATGAAAAGGAAAATAAAATTCCCTGTATAGACTTACATGAATTCAGAGAAATTGTAGGGTTTTCTTTCCTCCACTTTGTTTCATGAAGATGCATCAGCACCTAACTAGTTAAAAAGCAGAACTTTTTTACACTACCGCAATTAAAAGCTCCCAGTTTTACTCATTATTTTCCACTGACTTTTTAAAGAATCAGCTTTATGGCAAAATGGCATCCAAGGCATGACTGAAACATTGTTCCTGAACATGACTAGAAAAAATATTATATCCTGTATTATGCTGCTACAGATCTGGCATAGTTTGTACAGTCTGCACACCAGTGTTAGATTTATAGGAGTGTGTCTGTGTGTTTTCATAGATGTGGCTAAAAACCTGTACAGATTTATACTGATTATTCGGTTTTCCGATGATTATTCTGATTAGGACCCTAAGTGGATACCATTATTATTAATACAAGCAGAACAAGAATGAACTGGAAAAGCATTTAAAAAATTGGTTGAGATTCTTTATGACTATGTACTGGCCTGGGTTAACTACAATTAAGACTAATTTGACAATAGTCAATTTGCAAGAATGACAGCAGGCACATCTCAAAACAGTAATAGGAGAAGAGAATAGTTGCATCCCTGTTGCAAGTGCTGTAATACAGGCAAAAAAGACAGAACAGATCATGTGTTTAACAGATGCTGCCTTTTGGGACTGTGTTGCTGAAAGTCTGTCCCTGCACACAGCTGCGGTGGCACAACACTCCTAAGATAAACACTGTTTTATTTTTTAAATCCTACATACTACCGTATGCAATGAAATACAAAATAAAGATCACTCTTGCAGCAACAAAAAAGGGAGAGTTAATTCCCTCAACGTTGGCTGCACAACCGCTAAGTTTTAAAAAGATTACACAACCTTATTCTAACTAGTAACAAGTATGAAAACATGTGAGAAAAACACACTGTTAATGTCGACCTGGGTTATCGCACAGTTTTCTTTAAGTCAGAAACTCAGTGCAGCGAGCACATATTTTAAGACACCTGTTTGCCCGCTGACTGTGAACATTAATCAACACATCTCAGCTCGCCGAGAAACACCCTTCCACTCCTTACTGACTTTCACTGTTATCTCTGTATAAGGTTTCAAAACTGGGGCATTTATTTCACATAAAGTCAATTAAGAGCTTAGTTAGAGAGGAAAAACCCTGCCAAGGTAGATAAATCCTGCAACACTCCCAAAGCACAGCGAAACTCCGGACGAATTCTTCCAGTAATTAAATCCACAGTCCAGGAAGATGCAAGAACGCTGCCTTCCTTCTGCCTCCTGCAAGTTCAGACCCAGGAGAGTGGGTCTCAAATTAACTCAAATTAAGGAGAGTGGCAAAATCCTGAGAAAGCATAAATTTTTCAGGTGTACCGTAGGTCATTGAGAGCTCTTAGGATTATCATCCTGAAATTAACCTAGATTCAAAGATACTCAAATATGGAATGCGCAGCCGTGTTGCTCTATGCTCACATAGCTTGGATAAACTACAATTTTCTGACATTTCAGACAAGCTTCATGAGGAATTTGAAGAACTATTGCCTGTGATAGTATAGAATACCATGATGTGGCTTATCTCTGGGAAAGTCAAGTTGTTACCAGTCTCCAGGACAGGCAAAGATGAAAAATACATTCCTAAATGCTTCCGTAATTATCCAAGCGTTCAAGAAAAAGTGATGGCACTATAGCAACTAATTATTTTCAGGAACACATGTATCAGTAAGATAAATCCTTCAATCAATTTGCATTAAGAAACATTACCCTTACATTTTTTTGTAGATAAGCACTACTGTCAGGTTAGCACTATAAATTTAGCTGATGAAGTGACTCGGCATTGGAGAAAAACTTTCAGCTGTGGAAGCGATAAGTATGACAGCAGTGATCAGACTTACTCATGGTGTTTCATACAGGTGGCCATATCACTTTTGTCTCTCTTAGGTGGAGAAAACGATGTAGGGTTTTACTTCCAAGTCCCGAATCCAGACAGCAGAATATTAGGGGAACAGGTCTTTCAGCATAGAGTGCAAATGTAATAAATATTTGGGGGGAGGGAGGAACCAAGAGGACCTAAAAATACCCAGATCCTCTTGGTTCCTACACTGATTAGAAACACAGAAATGTGGGAAGTTTTGATATCATTTCAGCTGAAATGGGATACCTGGATATGTTTGTCAAGCATTAAGAGCAGGACACATCTGCTTGCACAGCACAGAAAACAGCCAAAGAACATAAGAACAAGAGGTAAGGGTAAGTGAGGGTCAGCTAGACTAACTGTATACAGCTAGCGTTTTTCCTGCTAGTTAAAGATAGCCTTTTGGAAAGTATTGGAGACTATTAGGAATTAAATTACAAAGCCTAACTTTAGCCTGGAAGCTAGAACCAGTTTTCCCTGGTGATCTCTCCGGAGATGAAACCTGAGCAGAGCTCTCAATTAACCTCCTAGAGAAATCTCTGGCTCCCCACTAACTCTACTGAAGGTTCAAGTTAGTTTTTGGGAATAGCTGGCCCACGATCACAGAATCACAGGATGGTTTGGGTTGGAAGGGACCTTAAAGCCCACCCAGTCCCACCCCCCTGCCATGGGCAGGGACACCTCCCACCAGACCAGGTTGCCCAAAGCCCCATCCAGCCTGGCCTTGAGCACCTCCAGGGATGGGGCATCTACAACTTCTCTGGGCAACCTGTGCCAGGGCCTCACTATCATGACTATCAGGACACCATAGTAATTCAGTTTCCTCATTGCTGACAACAATCAGACAACACGGGAAGTAGCAGCACTGCAAAAGGCTACTTAAGCACAAGCTGTACACCACCCAAATACTAAAAAATGCCACCAGAAGCTTTGAATCTATAGATTTCTTAATATAACTCTCACACAGAGCTAATTATCACTTAAAAATGAAGATTTGTGAGGCAGAGTTTTTGAAAAGTGCTGAATATGGTCTTTATGTTATAATCTAAAAAGAAGTATCAAATGAAATGCCTTAGAAAAATATACATATACCATACCCACAAGTTAGCTTAACTAGGTCATAAAACTCTCGTCTGTCAGTCAGAGAAGTACAAGACCTGTCGTTCATGGTACTTTGAGGCCTCTCTCAGTAGAACTACAGCACAGATATTCAACAAACTCCTTACCATAGCAGTGGTATATGCAAAGAAAAAGGATTTGACTTCTCTCATCTTGCTGGGGACATTCAAAGATGAAATTGCCAAAGTCTGAACTCTACCCATAGCTAACAAGGAGGGAAGGATGTAGCTCCGCAAGGCAGAATTTATCTCACCTGTCTTAGGGTAGGGATAATTGTCTTTTCCCATTAACTGCAGACTTTTACTAAGGCTTACAGATACTCAATCTTTGTATGGTCGTAAAAGTTAGATGAGAGGAACGCCACACCAAGACTTTCTGGACTACAGTCATCATAAGCTGAGAAGAATTTTCTTCCACCAGCAGACCTGCTCTGCTAGGAAGGGCCCACACATGAGTGCAGTGATGCCAGGGCTGATGAATTTCTTCTGTCCTAAGCTGGAGCAGGTCTTCATCTCTCATTATTTGTTCTCTCATAATTTGTTCATACAATCCCCAAACTGTATATGTCATTATTTAATTGGGAATGGCAACCTAATGGGATGAACATTCTTTGATGGTCAGACTGGTGAATAACGGGATGCACAATGTGAACGATTCAAATGGGTTTTACCATCCGGTTTTAAGATAATGGTGAAGAAAATGGAAAAATATATAAGATTTTGAAGTAAATTTGCAAGTTTCTATAGGGAATTGAAAGATTTCTATTGTATCATGTAACTGAATAACAAACTGCACCACTAGAACGGAATCTTCCTATCAAACCCTCAAAAGGCAGGAGTCTAGGGCTCTGCTGCTGTTATTACTGAAATTGTACAAAAAGTGGCAATCTTGATTTGCTAGCATACACCAACACCCACATTAGCCAACACACGGGTGTGGGTGTGTTTATGTAAGCGGATGTACAAAAATCCCCTGAAAAAATAAATCAAAACCTTTCTGCAACCCTAGCCAAAATTTTTTAGCTTTCTTTCTGGAAACACAGAAAGTAGGTCAGCATGTATCCCAGAATAGCACATCAGCACTGAGGGAAAAAAAAAAAAAAGCGTATCTGTGTCTTTAGACTTTTTAGCTCATTTCGCTATACAGCGGAATGGAGAATTAAGGCCTTTCCCTTATTCTACTATATGGAAGAACATGCACAAGAAAGAATTAGTTAATTCTTACACTTAAGAAATCCCCCAAATCAACCATCCACATAGGGAAAATGTTAACCTTTTTAATCCAAGCAAAATAGTATTGATTTGAACCATTTAAACTTTACCTAAATATAAGCATGGGAAAAGTCAGCAAGCTTAAAAGGTGTTTAAAATGTTATACTGGGTCTGTATCACATGCTGTTCCATGTACATTTTGTTCCTCATATCAAAAACCTGTTTGGTAAAATATTCACTTTGGAATTAAGGGCACACTTTCTGTGATTTTGTTGTTCATCTTGTGAATTTTTCAAGTATTTGCTGTTTCAACAAGAATTGTTGCCTATTTTGTGATACCTTTGTGATACACACTATGCATACTCCTAAACCAAAAATATTTTCTTTAATACCAGATGCATGTCTCCCAATACTCCCCCCCCTTTTTTTTTCTTTTTAAGGAGGTAAAAGGCATACACATGAAACAAATAATTTAAACACTCAAGCTTTCACACATTTACAGCTGCAAAGATTTTGAGCTGTTTTGGGTTTAATATTGACAATGTCCTTCCACGAACTATTACAGTATTTAACATGAAAAGTGAAACAAAAACCATTATTAATAATAATTAGGAATGATGTACATCAATCCTAAAAATGTTACTTACCTTGTTCAAGTCAATACCAATATTGTTGGCTACAACATGATGAATGCTGATCTGTTTCCCAGAACACTTTTTTTTTTTTTTTTAATTAGGGAAAAAATGATATTGCCTCCCCCAGATTCCAAGTGTCAGGCTTCATTTGGTTCCCTGCACTAGTTTGAAATGACTGTTTGAAAGATACTGAACATTTGTAAGTAAGACCTTTTAAGCTCAGGGATTTTTAAGCAACCAGCAGGAAACTCTAAAAATAGCAAAACAAGTTTATTTGTAGTTCTGCCTTTTCTTTTAGCTACTGGTCTATGTGTGCTTCACCTCAATTCTCAGACACCTAGCCATTTCCCCTGCATCAGTCCAGCCCTGTTTAAAAATCTCATCCACCAGCTTTTGATCTGCATATTAAAGTACTATAATCCATGGATATATCTATTCAGTTTAGGCAATTGCAGAACTGGACTCCTGGGCTGTAAGATATTTAAAGCCTTTCCAAAAAAAGGAAACTGAAGGAAAACCTTTCTGAACGTACAGCTGCTAGGACTTGTGTTTTTATTTTACACTCAATAAATCAATGATTGCTATCAGAAGTAAAATAAAAACTGTGAGGCTTCAAAATTAACTGAGTGAAGAAATAATGGATTTTCTCAAACTTTTAAAAATTAAGTCAAAGCACTAAAATAAGATAAAATGGTTGAGTTTTCATGTCCTAGGAGGCCTCCACCTTGCATGATTTTAAGACTCTAACCTAACAAACGAGGCACATAACTGAACACATGTAATTGCATTCCTAGATTACTGCCAGATAGCTTGTCACATGCCTTGGTGGCTCTCAGTAGACAATTTTCAGTCTTTACTTCCAAAAGCCAGAGACACAAAATTAAGTTTAGTTAGAGCTGGACAAATACACTCCTAAAAATATCCTCAGACCAAACAAATCTGATCCTAGAGCGGAATTTTCTAACACAACATTAAAATAAATAAGAGGAAGTAAGGCAATCATGTTTATGAGTAGCAACAGACACAATCACCCCTAGTATTCTCTTGCTGATGTCAGCAACATCATTCTTCAAAACCTGCAGAAGCGTAAGGAAAGGTAGTACCAATATTCATCAGACTTCACTACTACTATTTTTTCTGATATGTGGCATTATTACCAGTGTAATTAAAAAACAGAAACACTGTTCTAGTTAAACGGAACCAGATAATTTCCTCCACAAACTAGGGTTTTCTCTAAATTTTTAAAAGACGAGATTTCACAAGAGCACATCAAGTCAGTTCGTCTCATCTCCCTTTTAGGAAGCAAAGGCCCATGAATATGTTTGCATGTTCATGTAACTCCAACTCTGAGTTTGAGGATGTTTACAAGACACCTGCTGTGTCTTGTAAATATGCCAAAACTTGTAGATATGCCAAATTTGTATTCATTGGTGTGGGAAGGCTGCTACCATGAGATACTATTTCCACTTAGAATCCACTAACTGAACTGCTGAGAGGTTTTCCCTTCTTAAATTGATTTGTGAAGGAGAGGAATTAGTACAATCAGTTATTTCAAGGCACAGTAAAGCAGGTAAACTAGTCCAGAAATGATCAAATCTAATCTTTATTGAGTTTGCCTAACTGGAACATAGGAGGTCCTAGAATTACAGTTGAGAGGTAGTCTAGGAGACGGCGCTCATTTCCCAGCTGAGAGCCCATAATTGCATATAGTTGTACATTTCCAGACCAGAGTCATGCATTCCCTTCTGGCTCACATGGCACAACGATACGTGCCCAATCTTTTGTGTAGAACACTGGTTTCCTACTGTGACTGCATTATTTTGTATGGATTGGACGTCTCCTTTATACCCTCCGGTGACTGACACGTGAATTTCAGCACGTTACAATGGTACACCAGGTTGAAAATGCACATGCTGCTGTAGAGATGTGATTTAGAGCCCTACCACAAGTCAGACTGAACTTACAGACTCAGCCATATGGAGCCCTTCTCTTGTCAGCATGCACGTATGCAGCCTTCCTGCACAGAACAGCTCATATCTAGGCAACGAAAATCCCCTGCTTCATAATGGCCATGTAGGTCTACAATACATATCACACACACACAGATCTGTGTACTCACAGACATATCTGTCTGCTTGTTTTGATCTGCATTGTCTTAGAATAAAAACAAACAAAAAACAACAAAGTATATTAAATAATAAATGATATAATTGTCCCAAAGTACTTAAAACCATGATCTAGAAATCTCAAAAAGCCAAAATGGGAAAATCTGTATTGAAGCAATCAACAAAGAACAAAAAGATAACTACTCAGGCTGAAAAGTCTCTGGCCTTTTCAAGAGCCTTATAGTACTGCTGTTTAAAAGCAAAAGAAAATAATTCACTCTTCAGTGGAACAGAATCGGGAGCACTATGGAAGCCAGCACTCCAGAAGAAATACTGCTAACAATATAATTTACTGTGACTTACAGCTAATTACCGAGCAAAATTAAGTGACTCCATGAAATCTTATTTTTTATACGACAGAAGGACTAACTAGAGCTTAATAATGATAGGTTAAAAACTATCCAACCTTTTAGTAGGAAAAAAGTATTTGGTTTATTTAAGAGAAGGAGGCTGGTGAATTTTTGCTCATGTTGTTTTCTATTTTTCTCCTGGTTCCTTGAGATATAAATGCACACTAGCAATTGCACTTATTTTGGTTACTTATTACGTGTACGTGCAAAATGCTTATTAATCTATTTTCAAAAGTATTGGTATTTACAAAACCAAATACAGCCAACATTTGTTTGGAATTTCAGTCCCAGGAAGGGTTTAACAAAACACTTGCACTGTATCACGCTAATTAAAAACCACAAGTTTCTTCAGCTCCTGGTAACAGTTTGCAAACTTTCACTGATGCTATGGCAATGAGTTGATAAATGCTTGTAGCATACTATGTGCATAATCTCATGCTGCATGTGATAGTCTTAATACAGGTTTACAATTCAATTTTAACTTGAGTCCCTAAGAATAATCACTCAAAACTGTCATTGACAAATACTTAAATTCACATACACAGTCCTTTTCAGCAAGAACCATACATGCAAGCTTCCACATCTCAAAATGCATAATGTTTTGTATTTTCCACCTATGCAAAACGTTTTAAAAGATTTACTGAAAAATAGCTAATAATTGCCACATTTATTCAATAAGAAGTGAGTTTTATTGTTTTATGAATGCATTATGATTCTTGCTAACAAAAAGCTCATTCGGACTTAGGAAGCCTAAAAACTTAAAACAAAGCCTTACCTTTCCTTGAAGCAACAGTTTCCAGTAGCGATCTGTCTTAATGCTTTAATTTTGCAGTGTAGTTTCCATTAATAGTTTTCTAGTTCGGGCAGAGATGGGTTAACTGCAAGCAGTATGGATGCTGTCTTGCTTGCTTCCTGGAGATCACTGTTCTGCATTGTGCACTGTCACAACTACCTAGGGAAAAAAAAAATCACAGTCATGTTAAATTTCAGTCACCTGGACAACATGGTATATTACTACTCCCAGTATAGAATACAAAGAATCAAAGTCTTAAAATGTAACCTTAAAATTGTATTTATTTACCAAATATTTCATAAAATATGCTGTTAAAAGAATTATTGCATACTTTCTTACCAAGAGTTCATCCTCTGGACATATACAGACATAAAACAAGTGGAGAAAATTTATATACAAATATTTTAAGTTATCTGGTATTGACAACGTGAACTCGACTTTTCCTTTCCTTCCCTTCCTTTCCGTTTTGGATTTCTGGTCAGAAGCTGCAAGCAACAGTTATGCTGTAATTCTTTAGGCATAAGTAAATAGAGTGCAGCCTTTGAAAAACAAAATGTTGAGAGTAGGAATCTACTTTTGTTACTCATGATCACTGCAAGGTCTCTATTAGGACTACATATAGATGGTATTTTTATAGGCATCTAGCAGCTAATTTTTAAATTCAGTTTAAGATCACCCAATGCCATCTGCATCACATCTGTGTTCAAAACTACTGGCAGCACATCTGGAGGACCACACTTTGGAGAGCTGTCCCGTGATGATGTCCATCACGGACAAGAGGCCTATAATGCAGGATTATCAAGCCAACCTGAATTTCACAACTATGAAGACAGTTTGAATGCTACACAGATCTGTGACATGAGTAAGACACCTCATTTGCTTCCGAAAGCCAAGTGCCTAGAAGCCAAAAGCCTCCCATTTAAAAGGAATTATCTGTATTTTGAGGAAAATACTGAGAAGCCCAGAGCACATTTGTTTTCTCAGTGAGTGAGCCAGCAGTCTGCTTGCATCAGTCCTTCCACAGGCTCATAAAACAAGCTAGATTGGAATGCACCTCCAATGAACGGACCTCCAATGGTTTTCTCATCCAACCTCCTGGTCAAAGCTAGGCTAACTTCTATATGAGATTCAGTTGCTCAGGAATTCACCCAACGAAAGCATCTTTTAAAGCATCTCCAAGGACAGAGATTCACAACCTCTAAGGACAACAACCACAGTGCAGCCAGAACAGCCTCTTGAACAATGTATCTCCATCCAAGTGTCTACCTCCATGGCAGCCAACCGGACAGTCCAACTCCAATGTTACTTGACCTGTTAAGCCCAGAGAAATGCTTGACTCGGTGCTTCATTTAAAGATCTGATATTAATAAATGAGAGTCTGTTTTCTACTATCTCGTAAGGCAGTGTATTACAACCTGTTTCCTCTCCTCATCCTTCCCCTAATAACAGAAACCACCCCCACTACTTCACAGTACGTTATTAAATGGCTTAAATATTTTTATTTCTCTCTCTTTGGTGATTTTTTCCTTCTGGATAATCCTTTGCAATTGTCTTCCACAAAAACATGATTGTAGCTCTCCCCACATCTTAAGAAGCATTCCTGTAAGTTGGGATAATTCTCTTTTTCCTTCTCTTGTTCCACATTTACCGTTAACAATTCAAGTTTCCTGAATGCTAAGAAAACTATCAGACCCTGGCAGCTGAGTCAAAAGTCACAGAGATAGAACAGTAAAGGCTCAGATCTGCTTTGTCAAACTTTCTGCAAATTTTGCTCTTTTTGTGTGTTACACTCAAGCTTTAATTTAAAAAGTCCCAGTGTCTAGATAGGTTTTTTGGTTTTGAAAAATGAGAACTGACATAACGTAGATCTGACAGGTTCCTATAACTGCTCTATTCCTCATCTCCCTGCTGAGAAGTCCGCTCACATCTGTGAGATGCTGTCAGAGATGGATTAGATTTTTGCACAAAAATGGGTTATTGAGTTTTAAACCAACCAGAAAAAAAAATCCCAATAAAATTGAATAGTTTGGGTTATCTTCAATATGACATTGGATTTAATCTGTCATACATCACATCTGTGTAATAATGTACCTCCTGTTTATTAAAAGCAATAACCTGTTTACACATATCCATGTAATAAATGGCACTTTTCAATCTCTTGCAGCCTGAAGCCATTATCTGTCACTTTGTGGGGAGGAAGAGGAGGGTCCAGAGGAAAGCAGGGGAGTGCTTTCCTTAACAGACTCTCAGGCACTGCTGTAAATACTGACTTTCATGGACATGCTTTACTTCAAAGAACAGGGGCAAGCTGAACCAAGCAGTCTCCAGCCAAAAGTTACAAGCATGTGCAGACACACACCACCCTTTCAATCCAGTATATAAAGGGCACAGTCTCCTTCACAACCAGTGCAGAAACCAGACCCTGTGTAAGGATAAACAGAAAAATGGGCACATTGAAATAGAGTACAGTATGGATATACATGGTTTAAATGCAAAGTATTGCACAACTTTGCCATACGTTGTCTAAATTTCATTTGCATAAATTAAAGGGATTATTGGCAATTACACTGGGCCCAACTTTATCTTCTGAAAAAATGCAGGATTTTCATTTTTAACTCTTTTTAAAGGTAACAAAGAGTAATAAATCCTCTAGGTGGGTACATATTTTTATTAGAACTATTACTTCTTAACGGCCATTTCTGAAATAATCTCTGTAATATAAAATATTCAAAAGTTCACTGGAAATTATGGCATTAAGTTCACAGAAAATGCAGCGAACACACTGCAGTTCACAAAAACTTGCAGCTGTCCGGTAAAACACCCCAAAACAAGGAGGTTTGTCAAAATACACATTGTGCTTCGGAAATGAAAGTCGGTGGTGAAGGCAACAGCTGCATCACTTCAGCACCCTCTGTTGGCCACCTTGCAGCACGTTACCTTACGTACTCAAAGTGTCATTTTTGTCCGTAAGCTATCACAGAGACTTTTACAGAAACACGTACTAAAAGCAAATAAATAAATAAATTATCCCCTCACCCCCCCCCCCCAACAAACAAACAAACAAAACCCAACCCTACTGAAATACAAGCTTGAAATACACAGCACAAAGTTGCTTACTACCACAGTACTCAGTGTTGCTGGACACGTCATGCATCAGCCCACCTGGTATTTCTGATAGACGCTATGTGGCACCTCATATGCAGCTCCCACCCATACAAACAACAGACAGGACAGAAAGCACAACAATTTTTCTGGAACAACTTTTTACGGTGGCAACCGAGAACTTCCAATTGCTACGTTATGGAGAACAGCGCCCACAAAAAAAAGCACTCAAAGCACGTAGTCATCAAGCACGCAGATAAATACAAGTCCAGATGCCAGATACAAGGTGATCTAAATATAAACCCTGCATGCGGCGTTGTGGTGGGCGGCCAGATGGTGCAGCTTCCAGAGGCAGAGGCCCGCAGGCCCTCGGCCCCGCTGCTGCCTCACAAAGCCGGCTCAAGGCTTCGCAGCTGTGCGGCTGCACCGGGGGCCGCAGGGGAAGGAGGGTGAAGCTGTGGGGCCGGGATGGAGAAGAAGGGGTGTCCCCTGGCTTGGGGGAGGCAGGAGGGCTGTGGGCTGCCCCTGAGCAAAGCCATCCCAGGGGCGAGTGGGGCTGCTGTGGCTACTGTGGGCCCACCGCCAGTGGAGAGCAGAAAGCAGCCCATGCCCAGCTGTGCTGAGGAGAAGAGCTGCTGCCTGGCCATTCCACAGTCCTCCAACCTGCTGCTCAAGTCATTACCTACAGCTTCAGTCCTACATAATACTGCTCGAGTCACTACCTACAGCTCAATCCTCCAACCTACTGCTCGAGTTACTACCTACAGCTCGGTCCCGAACCCAGCACTGCCCAGAATTCATACCAGAGTTAACCAGGATTAACAAAACAGCTTTTCTCAGCTGACCCTAGGTTTAATGACAGGGAAAAAAATAACTCTTAGAAAAATGTCATCAGTTATCACAACCCTTCTCCTAATGCCGTCTCTTAACTTTGCATCTTTAAGCTTTCTCTACAGTTTCCTATCTGCTTAGTTTTGTTTTCACAGCATCCTATCTGCCCCCCGTTATTTCACCACCCACCCAGGCCCTCCTCTCTGCTTCTCTCCTTCCCCACGTGCAGCTTCACATGATTCTCTCCTAATATTTCTGTGTTTATCAACTTTAAAATGGCATTAATAAAAACCGATGGTCAGATTATACTCTCCAGAGCACACTGAAATGCACACAAACTTTTGCCAAGGAAATTTGCAGTACTGCTTGTGAGAAAGATTTACTAGCCTATTTCAAATATTTACACGCACACTTCTACTTTGTGTAGGTTATATTTTACCACTTAACAGGGATGGAGAAATCAGTTTGGCTTGGAACATCAAGATCTCAGTTATTAGAGTCAAATATTTATTGCACAGAAGAAAACTGAAACGATTTCAGGAAATCTGCACAGTTCATTTGAGGCCATCAACCGGTCTGGAAGCTAGAGGTGAACCCAAAGTGAATCCACATCCACAAACCTCAGAACTGAAGAAACGCAATCAAGCATTTGCAATTCATGATGTTATCGCCCCATTTTCAGCAGTTATTATTTTGTCAGGTATTTTCAGGCGCTCATATTCTTGCTTTAACCTGCTGGCAAACATTTCTTTAGCTGTTTTGTTATTTTAAAAGAAATATATCCTTTCCTTTTATTTTTCTCCATCTGTGAAAGGTCTGATTCCAAACAGTAAATGTTAGAAATTATTTCCTCTAAAACTTGGCTGCTCACTAGCCGGCTGGTTCGGGCTGCAGCAGCCTGCTCAGTAACAGGTTTCTTACGCAATGGGGTTCATATACCCAGTAAATCCAAGGGTGGGGTTCAAAACAGCAACTGCACCACTCACATTTTGCAACTAAAAGCGAGGGAAAAAGGAAAAAGAGATGAAGGAACTGGTGGGTACAAGGGAAAATGCCGTTTTTCTGAATCAGAAATGTAACTTATTTAAAAAAAAAAAAAAAAAAAAGGTAAAAAGCAACACAGAAGAACGAATCAAAGGCAGCTAAAATATTTCCCACTCAAAGGTGTAATTAGTTCTGAGATCACAATATGATAATGATTATTAGGAGAAATAATTTATGCAGAGAACAGGTTAATCCCTGCAGAGAATCATGTAAATACTTTGCTATTCTGGCACTAACCTTCCCCTCCCACTGAATCATTTCAACTTACCAAAATTTCTTGTTAAAAAATTATTGGCAAAATAGCCGTTTATTTTAAATACTTGCAGAGGAAAGTTTGAGTATCACTATCTTTATGTTGAGATGTTAAATTAAAAAAAAAAAAAAAAAAAAAAAGGTGAACATTAAAATCACTGTTGACTGAATTTTAGGATTAAAATTAACAAAAAAAAAATTCTAAATTTATGCTGTTTAAAATTAGACACAATTACATGATAAAAGAGATTCTTTTTGACATGTATAAAGAGATATTCTGTGATACAATCAAGGAAAGCAGTACTTCTAACATTATTAAAAACACACACACACACACACAAAAAACCACCACCTATTTGGCCATCTACCACTTTCATTGTTCATAAAAATGATTCTATTTGATGCTTCCCCTGCCCTACTCCTCTTATTTTGTCTTTCCCTTCCTATGATGTCTAGAACTGATTAGGTACCATGGTGAGTATAAGCTTAGCTGGGAAAGTTATCCACTTATATTCCTTTAAAAACAAACAAACAAACACTGTATTTTTCATTTTTAAAAGTATTTAAGGCAGAAGGAAGAAACTACATCCCAGGCAGTAGGGATGCACTCAGCCCATGGACATTGCCATGTCTGGAATACCTATGCTTGCTTCAAATCTGTTGTTCCTATGCAGCACAATGTAAAGTGTTCAGTTTGGGTGCCAGAAGAGGCAGAGCTCTATCACTTGCCTGTATCTAGCAAGTCATGGTGCTTCTCACTTGGGTTTGCCAACCAGCCTGCAGCTCTGAATGGGTGCAAACAGCCCCAAAAGGCAGCTCGAACATTCCTGCATAATGCAGCTCACACTGCGCGTCCACCTCCCGTTCTCCTGCTTTTCCTCATACTCTGAAAGACGACCAGTATTAGTCCTTATTTATGCCTCAAATCTCAGCCCAACATACATGTTTCTTTTGTACGGGAGCCGTTCCTGATAGCTATGCTCCTTTGTACAGTAAGGAGCTCCTCCTGGGTCTAGATGCATGTGCTACATGAAGTGTCTGAGACATGTCTTTCACACTGCAACAGACTGATAAACACCAATACTCTTAAGGCACTATCCTCTAATGCATTATTATACGATCCCTACAGCTCCATCTGACAGAGTGTTTCTTACCAAACATACATAAGGTGATTTTTTTTAAATTATTATTTTTTTTAACATTCATCCAATTTGTGACACAAATGTTCGTCTTTCCTACTGACTGCACGCCCACATCACTATTAGCAAAGGCAGTTTGCTAATAACATTCCGCGGTCCTAAAACCGTTTACTTGTCTTCTTTTCTATTAATACATTAAGCGATGCAGAATAAATCTCAACTACTAAAAACTGTAAAGTGAGGGCTGGGATCACCTTGTTTGCCTGTGCTGCAGCAGTACTTGGATTGCTGCCTCCCACGGTGGTTACTGATAGCTCCCCGCTGGCTCTCCAGAGAGCTCCAGACCGATGAAAACTTTGAAAATCAATATCAGTAAACACCATCCCATTCTGTTTTTAATCTCTCCCATCTCTGGCTATTTTATGAGAGCTTATTGAAACTACTACTATGCAAATTTTATGTCAAAAGCATCCCTAAGTCTTGAATAGCCTGTTTTTGTCAAGGATTTCAAAAGTAAGTAAGACTGAATCAGATTTCTTTTTTTAAGGCACTAAAACCTGACATAGAGGATTACCAAAGAAAAAACCTACCACAAACAAACAAAAAAAATCCTAACACCACAAACCAAAACCAACCAAATAAATAAATAAATAAAACACAAAGCAACACCACCACCCCAACCCTTCATCTTTTGTCAGGAAGACTTGAGCACAGCCAGCACAAGGGAGCTGCAGGACCAAGGCAGAGATGCAGGATGAAGGGATCTGATGTTTCCAGCATCAGCACTGATTTACTCCTAGTGGAAGTGATTGCCTAGCTGCGGACTCATTGCTTTTTAAGTCAAAATAACGAGGGGAAAGCATTTAATTTGTTAAAAGGTAAGGAGTTTTCTATACATGGCTAAAAAGGAAGATTAATAGGATGTTGGTCCTGGAGAATCTGATGTTACTACAGATCAGCACAATGCCTCAGCACACTTCTGGCACATGATACCAGCACAATGATGTCTTCTTTGAAGAGTTTTGTGTCCTATTGCAAGCACGTCCAGCCCCGTATCCAATTTTGGTTTGGTGAAGAAAGCCAGAGGGGAGGTGCATTTGAACACAAATATGAAAAACTAATCCTGTTATGAAAACAATCATACTTTTAATTGGGGATAAAAATCTGGTATATTTCAGCAGGCTTCTGTAATAGGGCTGTGGGCAATAGTTTTTGGACAGGAACTACTGTTTTTGTTTTGTTAGCTTTAATTCGATTTGGTCTCTAAACTGACATCAAAAAGTTTCGCTTTTTTCTGATCTCCCTCCTTACTGTTTTTGATCATTCAGTTACACAATCAGCTTCAGTGACCCAGGCGCTACAATCTTCAACAAATAAACTCTGGATGAAACTCTTAGGCAATCTGTACAAAGCACCCTGAGCAACGAGACTTAGACCTGAACTTTTTCTTGCAGACACCAGCAGAAAGAACAAGCTGAAAGATGGGTATCAGAATGGTAGAACAGAAATGTATTTTCCAGACAACCTTTTCTGATAATCATGTATGTAAAGTTTTTTTTTTCCAGCTAAGCTTAAGGAAAAAACAAACAGAACACAGACTGCAGGCAGTACCTTTTCTTTATATGATAAAATTAGCCATCTCTTTAATTTAGTTTAAATCTCCTTTGTCTAACAGACAAATTCTGTAGTACAGCATTACTTTTTTTCTTTCCACCTCCATTCTTTATTATTCATATAGAAAAATAATGTAGGAATTTAATAACAGATAAATAACAACCATGCAAGGCCTCCTCTCAACTTACAGGTTCTACACGTGCAATTGACTCAGCCACTTGTTATGCCTCTATAGTAAAGCAAACATAAAGGACTTCAGAGGGAATAATGAAGACAGCAAGAGAAGTAGCATATGTTTTTTTTTAGTTCGGAATACCAATCAGTTTGCTGCCCACTTACTTATTATCATAATTAATGCCCACCCGCCCAAGCCAATCCCAATGCAAGGTGAATATTTTGAGCTATTGGAGCCAAAGTTTCCAAACGTAATCTACCAAAAAAAAAATACAAAACCACAGATGTCCAAACCTGATAATAACAGTGCTAAGCAATACCTTTAGTACACTTTCTAGCTCTCATGCGTGTGACATAATCTCAAAGAACTCTGAATAAGAATTACAAAAACTGCCAAAACAATAGGGTAAATTTTTTAAAAAAAAAGACCTTCAGTTGCAAAATTCTTTAAAAGATGACTTCATTTAGGAAGACTAAACAATTCAGAAAGCATCTCTAAATGCGCCTTTATACTTGCAATCAATATTGCTTTCTTCAGCCGTACAATAAACCACTGTTAATCATACTGCCAGAAAACTGCTTCAGAATTAAGCAGAGAACACTATTCAAAAGTTACGCTAACAAAACAAAATGAACATCTATCTCCACCAAATATCCTTTTCTCAAAAGCATTAATACTGAGCAGAGCTCTTGATGCCTTCTTTTTTCTACACTGTGCTTGGAGGGAGGTCCACATCTCTTCCTCTGGGGTAGTGAAGCCTCTGACAAATGCCTGTATCATTGTATATAAAAAACAACAACATAGGTGGAAAAACTTCAGGAGAAAGTTACCTCAGTAATGTAGTTTCAAGTGTTGAAAGAGAAACCCGAGCTATCTGCTTTGCAACAGTCAGCACTATCTGCTTTTCTGCAAGAAACCACTGACAAGGAAACAGCGTGAACGGTTATTAACAAATGCATGCAACTTGAATGCTAATGTTTTCTTGTGTACAACATATGGATGGTAATGTATAAGGACATCACTTACTGGTTCTCAGCAGCCTATAGGAAAATTAGGCATAGAAATAAAAATCTAGGCTCCATGGAAATGGAAAAGAAGCAAATACCAGGCAGCTGAAATACAGGCGGAACCATTCATTAATCTATTAAAAAAGAAAATAACCACCTTTGTCTTTGTGGGAAGCCTGTGCACATCAGCAGCCAGGCTTTGATAACCCCATTTTTTCCTGAGATGTTACTTCAACATTTCCAAAAAACTAGTTAAGGAAAATAACCGTCTCCACAATATTTGTGCAATTATACGCAGCTTTCTCTCGCTGCGTGTAATTTTATAACACAATGCAATGATCAGTCAGCCTCAAACCCTGTCCCACATCAGCTGTCTCTGCAAACCTCTGATGTGAAGGCTCCTCCACCTTCTGTCTCCCCACTGCTCAGCAGTCTGAGCCATACACAAGTGCTCAGAGCCAAACTAGTAGGGGTAGAGGGCCTGATATCATTCCCATTGCATGGGGGAAACCAGAAGTAGGTAGGGCACGTATGTCTGAGACCCTCAACAAACTGGAAAATCCAACCTTTCTAATTATCTAATGCAATGCTGAATAAATGCAGAAAGAACACAATCATTCCAGCAGCAACTACATCGCGATCTTTTATGGGAGGAGGAGCCCATTATGCAAAGCCTTGCTGTTCCAGACACATGGCTCATTGCTTCAGACGAGCAGCTCCGAGCTTCTTCCCTGGGAAGTATGAATCCATTTTCAAATCTTTCTGCATAGAATGAAAACATTAAAAGCATAAAGGTTTTGAATGTGATTTCTTCTATGCAGACCATGGCAAAACTTCCTTTGGTGACTTTGGAGTTAGACATTTGATTCAGTTCTGGGACAGACAACAGTCATCAGATCTGACAACATAATTTTTATATATGTTTACCTGCAGGACAGAGGAATGTTTAATCAGCTTTCTAGCCAGCTGACAACAATTCTGACCACACTTATACGCATTTAGTCCTTCCATGACCCTCCATCATTATGCTTAAGAAAGACAACCCATCTCTTTTTCCTCCCAGCTTGTATGTGTTGATTCACGTGCAGGGTTTAATGGTAGGACACTTACTTTTAAGCAGAAAGATGTGCAGCGAGCATGTGCAGCTTTAGAAATTAACATAGGACACAAAGCACACCTCATCGTGCATTGCAAATCTGAACTTTTTCTTATGTGTTATATCCAGCTCCTACTTATCCTGGGTGATAAAATAACTGCAATTGAGCCTGATGCTGGTATTTGCCATCCATCTTTGAAGCATCTGTCAGTTCTATCCCCTGGTGTTTGCCATCACTGTTTCACAGTAAATATTGAATTAGTTCGGATTCTTTCTGACAATGTCTCAGTTAAGAAGCAATTAATCTGGAAGGGAAGCTGTTGAGATGCACACTGTATAAACTCATTTTTAAATTGTAAATATATGGTCATAACCTGATTATAACATATCCTAGGGAGCAAGAAGAGGTGTTTGCTTTAACGGGACATTTAATAGAAGACGGATTGCAAACTTTAATGCATTAAAATAATGAAAACAAACATATTTGAAATTATATGTATGGTACTTTTGTGGAGATTACTTCACATTATTTAGACAAAAAAAAGATTAATCATATTCAACTTGCAAGCAGAAAAACACCACCACCAACCTCAGGACTGTTGCATGCAAGCCAACTGCATGTATTTTATTTATTTTAACAGGGCTACTTACTAATGAAAAATACCTCTTACTACCCGGATTGCTAAAAAAGAATTTATGACGAAGTTTGCCACAGGGCAGCTGGACAGTATTCAGAACTCTTGCGTACAATCACTGACTTCAACCGTAACGTTTATAAAAATAAATGACACATTTATTAAGCAAAACTGTTTATAAAGGCACGATGCCTTCAGTTATTGCTCCAGCAGATCTACGGTGTTTATCCCAGAAAATAGCTTTCTATTACTTCCCATCAGAGAAATGAACCTCTAGCAACAGCCGGCAGATCGCTGTCCTTTTCTGAACGTGTGTGGGTCTTTCAGCTTTATCAGGACACTCATATGTACTGTTCCTTAATTCAAGATGGCCTAGGACACTTTATCAAATTACTTCTCGTGTAAAGCTTAAAAAAATTAAATTAGAGCTATTTTAAACAAGCCTAAAACCACAAGGAGGTAAGCACACAGGCACAGGGTTACCACCTATCCTACTGAATCCTATGGCACACGTTGTCACTTATTTCTGTTGTATTTTTAGCAAATACAGTAATATGTGTTGCCTGGTGAGATTCCATATTAAAAGCTTCACAGTTTTGAACTTTTTGTTTTAGGCTTCAATTCTCAATCTTAGCAGTGCAGTAACTCCACACTTGTGTACTCTTACACACGAGCCATGGGTGCTTTGGTTAAAAGTTTATGCAAAAACCTATCACAAGTCTATGCTAATATGTTTCTCGGAGGCTTTTCAAGTAAAAACCAAACATGAACACCGAAGAGCACACTGTAAATGATCGTTTCTAATCTTAGACATGTATCAATTATTCACTACCTTGTTCTTCTTGGGCTTTATCGTATAGACTTCACCATGGCAACACTATTCTTCATTTCCTAGCCTTAATCAGTGAATCTGTAAACGAATATTAGATTTAGCTGCTGGATTACTTGGTATTCTCCTTATTACACCATGACCATGGACACGCACCATGCCTATCTTACTGCACCATGAACCATGGAGCTTCCAGGATAACAATAAACCTTCGTTTGCTTAGCAAGATCGAGATGATAACATTTTTCTAAGAAGTAGGCAGTTCCTGTTTTACTTACTGAGCATAAATACATAGCTTTGAATAACCACCAGCAAAACTCAGGATGGAAAAGGAGTAAATTTTATGTCCTGATGCAGTATCTATTTTAAGTTCATTTTACATGTATGGGAAATGGTCCACCTTTCAACAACCATAACATTTAAAATCACTACTAAGGTTTAGATCCAAACCACTTTTTCTCAGTAAGTAACTGAACACTAAAAGTGTCCTCGCATCTGAGAGCCCTCTTAGTACTAGACAACCTACAGGAGATACAGCTTTTATTTCAATGTTTTCTTTCCCTTTCTTCATGTTTTTTTAGGATTATTATGTATTTATTTTGAGAAGATGGAAAATTATATGCATCTTTTCCTAGCAGCTTTTTTGCTGTTCTGTCACACAAACACACTCGCCTTTCCCCCACCTGATCAAGCCATGCGTTTGAGGATATCGTTGATCCTGACAGTGACTTCTAAAGTTTCTTTAATATGCAGAAATCTGACAATTGTATTACCAGCATGGAAACAAAGGCATACTTGGAAAGGTCATTAAGGACTTAACTGGGAAAGGCCGTACCATCCCCTCATCGTTCTTGTTACAATGACGACCTCTGTGATATGTTCCTTAACCAATAACCGTCCTCACCCTGGTTAAAAGTCAAAAAGGGGGAATTCATTTTTCTGAAGAACCGCAAAACCAGAAACTTCAGGATGTTGCCATAGAATGGATATTATTTAGAAAGAAAAAACATTAGTGGTTCATGCTTGGCTAAGACCCCACTGTCCTCTGTAGATCTGCAAGCCTTGGTGAATCTTCCCTTTGGGTCTTTTGTGATCATGAATGGACTCCAGCCTCTTGAAAACAAGTTACCAGGCTTGTACTGAGCAGGTGTCTGCTGTCCTCCTGTGATGGAGCTGAGCAAGTCACAGGGCTTCCTTGTGCTGCTCCTTCCTCGAGTCACCTGTGGAGCCTCACAGGGATCCACCTTCTCTGTCCCCAAAGGTCGATATAAATAAGGATAACGGGAAACAAACTGGATTAGAAGTTTATTCATATTTTCAGAGCCTCACAGCTGTCACTGAGTATGTCTAAGAACACAACAGCTGCAGTCAGCTGTGCCTTCTTCCATCTCCTCCAGGTACAAAGATGATATTCAAAGGCCAGGTGTGGACCATGAGCACTTCCTCTTCCCCTCCTTCCCAGGGGTTAGCTGCCTGCGCTGCAGCAGGGGAGCTGTGAGAAAAGCTGTGTGGGAAAGAGGTGGGAAAACCTTGTCGGGGGTTCCCTCTTTTGCTTGGGAGCTACACTGAGACTTGGAGCCTTACCTGCGGTCCCTGCCTGAGCCACACGGCGCATGTGCATGTGCCTGACCAGGTACGCTGCTGACTCTGCCCTGCTGGCTCGATCCTGGACCTGCTTTGTGACTATGCACAGACCTGCCTGGCAAACTGGACACCGAGTTGAACAGGAGCCAGCACTGTGCCCTTGCTGCTAAGAATAATAACGGTATCTGTGGCTGCATTTGGCAAAGCATTGCTAGCAGGTCAAGGGAGGTGATCCTTCCTCTCTGCTCAGTGTTGGTGAGGCTGCACCTGGAGTGCTGGGTCCTGTTCTGGGTCCCCCAGTACAAGAGAGACCTGGACATATGGGAGGGAGTGAAATATTGGGCCATGAAGATGACAAAGAGACTGGAGCATCCCTGCTGTGAGCAGAGGCTGGAAGAGCTGGGGCTGCTCAGCCTGGAGAAGAGGAGGCTCAGGGGGATCTCCTCCATGTCCCTACATCCCTGAAGGAGGGTGCAGAGAGGACAGAGCCGGGCTCTGCTCGTTGGTGCCCAGTGCCAGGACAGGAGGCCATGGGCACAGCCGGGCACCCAGGAGGCTCCCTCTGAGCACCAGGCAGCACTTCTGTGCTGGGCGGGTGACGGAGCCCTGGCACAGGCTGCCCAGAGAGGCTGTGGGGTCTCCTCCTTGGGGATCTCCAAAAGCCGCCTGGACGTGGTCCTGGGCAGCCTGCTCTGGGTGTCCCTGCTGGTCCCTGACAATCAGGCACGAACACAGAAAAATGCCTTATCTTAAGCCTTCAGTGGAGGCTGATGTTAATGTCCTGCCTGAGAAAGCTGCAGCCTCAAACACCATTGAGAAATGCATGCAATTCCACTTTTCAAAATATCTCTTCCCATCCATCAGTGACAAGGTCACCACACATCCATATCATATTTTGAGTCATCCCCAGTGATCCACAGACTCACAATGTGCTCGATTAACCAGTTTTCTGTAGATAGACACAAAACTATCGGCCCTGTGTACCCCACATCTCCCTCCACACCCACAAGCTGCCAGGCCAGCGAGGGAGGGCACCAGGGCCACGCTCACACCTCCCTTCAGCTTCTCTGCTCCTGCTTGGACACAAAGCCTCACTGCTCTCCTCAGAGCATCATCTGGTCACCACCTACTAACGTGAAAATGCCTCCTATGACACTTTTGCATAAAACACATATGTAAGTTTACTGACAAATCTGAATGGGCGGTGGCTCTGCCATTAGCACTTCCGCACGACGCCCTCTTTGCGTGAATACTGTGTGCAACCCCAACATTTGCTCTCAGCTTTTGGTACCAAACACGAGGTGGATGCTACACGGAGCAGAAAGTTGTCTTCCTCAAATCTAGCCACTTTCCTAAGTATAACATATAAACAAGTCTAGAAGTATGGTACTACTAAAATACATCTTCTAGTAATTGATGTTTTATGTCATACAACTAAGAAAGTAAAGTTTCAGTGCGTAAACTTGCAATTGTTAAACATTCTGCACCAACTTTGACCCAAAAAGAGAACAGTGTTAGCTTACCTACAGGAATTTTAACTTTACCACTATAATTTAATTGATAACACTAACAGATTTCTGCTGGAAGTACTGAAAACTATTAGCGTCTTGAAATGAGACCATGTTGGCAAGACCTGTCATAAAATTTAGATTGACTTAATTAAAAAATAAGGAAAACACTTCCTAAGGGAAGAAAAAAATAATATTTGAAATAAGAGCAAATAAAACCAACTGCCACTTGAAAAATCTTCCCTTGAACAAACTTGGGCATTTGATGTTATGTAAAAAATGCTGTTTGCTATCTCTCACTATCACCCCCAGCTAGCCTCTACAACCTTTGTGGTTAAGTGGTGAAACTCTTGTGATGAGCATTAACAACAAGGCTATGCCAGAAAGGATTATTTCCCCATTTAACAGATTTTTCCATCTGACCAGCAACAAAATCCAGAAGGCTTTCTGAATCGTACGGAGCATGATGAAGACTCACTGTTGGCATTCTTTTGCTTCAATTGTAGAGCAGCATTCTAGTCCTGGTATCTACAAGTTTAAGGTCAAATAAAGCAAGCTAGAGGGAGTTTTTCTGCAATAGTAAAAAGAAAAAGCTCGATTAATCTGATTTTTAAAAATCACCACCACCTACCCACCTTTCTGCCCTGCCACCATCCGCATTACGCACATTAACACACACAGTTTTCAAACTTTGTAGGCTGAAAACAAAGAAGAGGTCAGACAGTAACGGGACACAGTACTGCTGGATTCTGACTGCTAAGATGAAATGGAAGTTAAATCAAAATGAAATAGCTCAGACTTGATTAAAAATGGCATCACTATCTATTCAAAGATAGATAGGAGAACGTTCCAACTTTTAAGATGTTTTTAATCTAGAAGGTTACTTGTCATAACAGACTGGATCTGGCCCAAACTGACATTAAAGCCTAATGCACTCAGTGATGTTGAATGAGATTGCTCCTTCCAGCCACATGGAGGATACAGACAAATTTTAAAAGAATTACAGTACAGCAGCCTCTATCTTAAAAATTCATTTAATAATGCTTCTAGTCTCATTAAAAGCATCTAATGCTATAAAATTTCTGACTTCAGTATTTTATTCATGCTATTTCTGAGGACTTATTTCAGAATGTAATGGGATTATTTGGCTCGGATATTTTACAACAATTTTACAGCCAGCATGGACTTGATTCAGTTGCCCCCATACACACATCTAGTGCTGCCTGAGATGCTGTAGTGAGTCCTGGTCCTCTGGTGCCAACTGAGGAAGGCACAGGTCTCACGTGAGTGACATTAGAGGTGTATTTTACATGGTCTTGTTTGGGACAAAAAAGCAACTGAAGAACTTCCCTTCAGTATTTTGAGGGAGGTTAAGCAGGTATCTGGACATGCTTCAGGACACTCAAATGGGCACGGGACAGAGGTTTCTGAGATGTCCCTCTGTGAAATGAAGGCTTATGAGAAAACACTGAAACGTGCCCCAAAACCAGCGATGTGGGTTCTTCACCCCTCTTTCAACAGCATCTGGCAGCGCGGTGCTCGTAGCAAGAACACCTTACCACGCCGCCCTCAACAATTTCACTCAATGCCTCATTAACCGCAGAGCTCCCACTGCCAGCAAGGCGGGAGCTATCGGAACAGCTCATATTAGTGCTTCATCTAATCCAGCACGCTGGCTATTCATTAGCCTGTGGCAGATGGCTTGACAGAAGGTGCAAGAAATTCGACGGTGGACAGCTCTGATCGCAAGCGTGCGTTTGCAGTCGCTCCATCTACTTCGCCTGTGTTCTGAAGCACAAGGATTATACAGCAGAAAGGACTTCGAAAATACTCAAGTCACTCCTGTATTGCATACATAGGTCACATTTAAGCATCTAATCTTTTGTTGTAGAAATACCAGTATCTCCTCATCGCTCAGATATTTTTGTCAGTTAATTGCACCAACTAATTACACACCGCGTAGAAAGAACTTCTTACATATTTGAGGTTTTTTGACCTCATTACATGCTTCACTCTTCCATTAAAAGTGGTAGACAAAACACACAATTCCCTTTCCTCATAAAGGCTAGCTTCTGCATCTAGTTCAAAGTGGAAAAAGTTTAAAAGTGCCAACCTTCTCCATCTTGCTTTATATGGAAGGTTTTCCAAAGCCTACTTAGCACTGTTGCCACTCTCCAACTTCTATTTCTGTTCTCTTTCTGGACAGCAAATGGCTGTACATAAACACACATCTTCCTGTCTTTGCTGACAGCTAATTCACAGGATTAAAAAAAAATAAATAAATTGGAGGCCTGGATTATCTAGTAAACCATCAAAACAAATGAATGTTTACTTTGATGTCTCAATGTATTTTATTTTATTCCTTTTGTTAAGGAGTACTTCCTAATATGTTAACACACTTATTCAGAACCTTCTGTAAATTCCAGTAAGCAAAGTACTTCACAATCTGCAAGTGTTTTTTCAGCGTGATGCTATTTTTTTACCCAGTACTGTATCATAGTATCAATACTGATACCTATAAATAGGTAACAATTTAGTTATTGCCTTTTGCATTCTTTTTCAAGCACAATTTTCATGATGTAGTAAAATGCCAATCTGAAATTTTTAGCTACTTTAACTGACGCTGTAATAATTCCACAGTCCCACAAACCATCTATAAAAACTGCCTGCCACAGCAATGCGTGAATATGGCTTATGTGGCACATTAAGGATGGATCTGCTCTTCTCCATCTCCCAGAGGGGAAAAAAAATACCACCCCATGCAATTTAAATCTTTGAAAAATAAGAGAAAACCAGCTCAGCCATTTCTGCTTTTCCTTCAGTCACGAACAGTAGCAGGAATTAGAAGAAGAGTCATAATATTACAGATTGCTTCAGGCATCATGTGAATGCTGCTGTTTCTCAGATGGAGTCAGTGACCTAAGTCCCACCAGGGACTTCATCACTCATGTTGTTCTAGGGTCCTGGGGGCAGCACACGGATACTCCCAAGGGATGTGAAACAATCAGGCTACTGAAGGAACAGAGCCTCATTTGTGGACAGTAGAACCTTAGACACTCCCACCATAAACCTCAAAGCTAGGTATTAGCATGTGAATTGCTAGGCGGTATTATTAAGGGAGAAAAGACTAAATGCTTAGGGCAGCTACAACAAGCTTCCCACTGCATGTTTCCCTCCGCTGACAAATGTGACAGTAGGAACCAAAGGAACCTTGACCTTTTCTGTTTTTATAATTAACAACGCATAAAAAAGCAGGTCTCTTTAAATATGCTTATAAATTTAAATTGCTAATTCACTCAAAAAAAGTGGGAAGCAAGCAAAAAACAATAGTGTCATGATATTAAATAGCTGTATTTACACCAAACCTCGCATACTGTTCAATCTATCAGGGATAACAGTATATTCCTGACGGTTCATTTTGGCCTTAAATTAGCATAGATTGCACTAGCATTTACAGCAGAAACCTAATGCAGACTTCAGATGAACAGTCTTGTTTCCCCACCCATTTTAATGAGAGAAAGAAGGGAGAAAAGAGAAAGAAAATCCCTAAACCACAGCCTTCATCTCTGAAGCTTTATAATTTAAGGACAAAAATAGGAACGTTTAGCAATATATTTGCTCAGAACCAAATCTAATCCATAGCCATGATACCCATGCAGGAGCTGTTCTTTCCTCTGGATGTTACTTCCAAATCACCAACCTCCAGTGGCTTGCTAAGAGAAGAATTTCCACTTAGTCTACTCCAGGGACTAACAAATCACTTAGAACAGCTTCTTCTAAATTACACCAATAACAAATGGGTATTTGCATAAACATAGCATCATAGGATGCTTTGGCTTGGAAGGGACCTTAAAGCCCACCCAGTTCCAACCCCCTGCCATGGGCAGGGACACCTCCCACCAGAGCAGGTTGCCCAAAGCCCCATCCAGCCTGGCCTTGAGCACCTCCAGGGATGGGGCATCCACAGCTTCTCTGGGCAGCCTGTGCCAGGGCCTCACCACCCTCTGAGGGAAGAACTTCTATCTTGTATCTAATCTAAACCTCCCCTCTTTTAGTTTAAAGCCATTCCCCCTTGTCCTATCACTACACACACTGGACAAAGAGTCCTTCCCCAGCTTTCCTGTAGTCCCCCTTTAGGTACTGGAAGACCTCAATGAAGTCTCCCTGGGGCCTTCTCTTCTCCAGGCTGAACAACCCCAACTCTCTCAGCCTGTCTCCATAGGAGAGGTGCTCCAGCCCTCTGATCATCCTCGTGGCCCACATCTGGACTCACTCTAACAGGTCCCTGTCCTTCCTGTGCTGGGGGCCCGAGAGCTGAACGCAGGGCTCCAGGGGGGTCTCACCAGAGCAGAACTGAGGGGGAGAATCACCTCCCTTGGCCTTCTGGCCACGCTGCTTTTGAAGCAACCTAGCATACGGTTTGCTTTCTTGGCTACAAGCACACATGAGCCTGACTTCATTCCCCCCATGACAGAGCTGCTCCACACCACGGCCGCGTCAGCCTCACGGCCCAGGGCTGGCCCCCGAGCTGGAAGCGCAGCCATGCGAAGCAGCCTGTGGGGTCTGACTTGGGCCTCCTGTCCTGGCAGGAGGCAGACCCACACTTCTTGGCCTCCCAGGAGACAGCTTGGTGGCTCTGCCCCTGCCTCCTGCTCTCGGCAGCACCCCAAAGCAGCTCCAGCTGGACCTTGTCTTTCTTGAGGGCAACTGCTCTCCCCTCCTCCTTCCAAAAACATTTAATCTGACCCAAAGGACAACAGCCAGGGCTAAATACGTAGGCAGTTTTCCATCTAGGAGACAGGACACTGGATGCGTACAAGAAAATGGAAACAAATTATGTATTTTTACCTTCTGAGATGACATTAGCAAGCATTTCATTAACTGCAAGCACAATACAAAACTATTTTTGTCCTGAAGGGCACCTGCTTGTGTCCTCTTGAGACTGGTGTAAATGGCCATAGTCCATTTCCTTGCCATACTTAGCCTGTGGAAGAAATATCACTGCAGCATGGCTTTGCTAAGCCTATGTAAGGAAAGAATGGCCTTGTTCCACCTCTCACTGATAAAAATCACAGTTAAAACCAGCAAATTAGTTCCAGCTAAGAAATCATGCAACAAATGGTAAGAATCTATTCAAAAAGCAAGTTTGACATAAGTTGGAGTAACATGACTCTTTGAAGAATGTATTAAAAATGGTAGGCACCCAGTTAGTTATATGCCATACTTCAGCTGGGACACTGATTTTCCAAAGGCTTTACCTGGTCCATGCTTCTTCTCCCTTAAATACTAATTTCTTGCCCTTTATCCTTTATTATGCTCTTCATCCACCCCTTCTGTATCCAAATCCCTACCACCACCACCACATACCTTTGCATAAATCTGTCAGTTTTCCTTAATTTATGAATTCCATTTATTTTTACAATCTTTGCCTTTCCTTTTCTATTTGACTTCTGGATTTTGCCCTCCCCTCTCATCTCCCGTTTATAGTTCAAGACGAAACTGTTGAGGATGTACAGCATGTCAATGTCAATAGCACACTTCTGAGTGCTGCCAAGATTTAATTATAATTAATCATTATTGACAGAAAATGCCATTCCATTATCCTTTCTGCAATTAAAAGAAATAGGAAATCATCCCATAACAAATGAAAAATCAATATCTGATTTTCGGAGTATGGATTAATTTCAAGATGACTTCTGTTAAAAGTTCCAGACAAAACTGGCTAAAAGACACTGAAACTGGCCAAAACCTAAATAACGTTTCATAAAAATCCTCCCTGCCTAAACTGAATCAAACGTTGTGTTGGGGTATTTTTAATAAACTGCAGGAGCTTTGTATTTGTACTGTACATTAAAGCTGTTTTTTCCAACAGATGCCCTAATCCCACATGCGAGACTGTACACTCCTCGTACAAACTCCTGCAAAGATTTTCAGGATCAGGGTATTAAGCTGCAAGACACACACTCATCAAAATGCCTTGCCCGAATAAACGCTAGCTATTACAGCTTTCGAAATATCCATGAAAACTTAGAATTTATGGAAAAAAAATCATTTTTAGAAATGTGGGTCAGACATTTAATTAAAAATAGACCAGTGCTTTTAGTAGTCTCCTGATGGTAACAGGCATTTCAAGAAATATTATCTGGTTCTGGCACATTTTGAACTTCTCATGCACATAAAATTTTCTTTTTTTTGAGATATATCTCCTTAAGGAGAGCATCAGAGTCCCAAGTGTTGTAGAATAATTGAAACACAGAATTCAGGTCTGCTTTGCTAAAGCTAAGAAGCTTATGTGATCATGAGGTCTGCGAACATGTCTCTCTCTTCCCCTCCCAATAGTTTTCAACTGCTTGGCAAATACTACCCATTTTTGCCAGTAATGGTGACCTCAAATGCAGTTAACTTACTACATGCTTTAGGGAAACAGACTGTCAAGTAAAGAACATGCTTCCAATGAACGGCTCCAGTAAATGAGATACAGGCAGGAGCACGGATTCACATCATATTACACATCAGCAAAGTACACATGGAGAGAAATTTTACCGGGCCTTCAGTGCAGCAAAACCACTGATCATCAGATGAACCATAAGAATTCAGAAGAAATTCGTAAGAATTCATGAGAAACTGAGCTTGAATGGCACCAGACCTCACAGGATGACAGGCTTGTTATTGATAACAACCACAGTTAATCAGGAGACAGAAGAAACTGGCAAATATACTATGATAAATGCAGATGATATTAGTATTTTTTTATTCTAAATCTTCTAACAAAGATTGTCTAATGAAAATTTTTAATCGTCACAATAGCCTCTCTTTCAGAGCAGCAGTACTGGCAAGATCTCAAATAAGCAACACATACAACTCTTTATGGATATAAAATGCAGAATGTTGAGGTACTGAAAATGTTCGCTTAATAGTGACCAAATTGGAAGTGCATCTGTAGACTAATCAGGACCAATCAAACAATTTCAGAGCAAATTCTGATTAAATTCATGCACACGCCTTTCCTTCTAACTCATGTCAAAGCTCATCACACTGGAGAGAACAAACAAGAAACAAAACAGATATCGATGAGTTCTGTAAAGCCTGTTAGAACTACTTTATGTAAGGTGGGGAATCCCATACATCACTGCTTATTACAGACATATGTCGGGGTATTACCTGGTCCCTGTTTCACCCTCAGCACCAATGCTAACTGCAGGATCACTTGTGGCACTTCATTACGTGCACAGAGGTTAACGGCACAGCTCTCAACCAGCAGCAGGAAGGGTGTCACTCTCAACAAGTCAGCCGTCTTTTATCATAGTAGAAAGTCAGCTTGCTTTCCTTTCTGAAAGGCTCAGTTTGTATTTTCTTTATACTAAGTACAAAAGTACATAGCATTTTTTCCAACAGCATCTATGCAAATTATTTTTGCTTTCTTATGGAATTAGTTTTTAATACAGACAGATGAAAGAAACTATTTAGTAATAAAAAAGATGTAGTAGCTGATTTCATCCCTGAAAACATAAAACCCAGCTATGCTGTTTTTCATTAGCTTCTCAGGTGTAGATATGATGATCACAGTGAAAATCTGTAGGATTTCTACAGTGGATGTAGTGCTCCATTCCCAGACAAAGCCTTCCATGAGTTGAGATAAGGTTCTTTTTCAGAGATCTATTATGCAAAGAGCATATATTTGAAAACCAACGACTAGCTAAGTAAGTACACCTAGTATTTTGTTCAGTAGACAGCAGTATCATACAGCACTGCTGAATGTCTTTACTCCCTTACATACGTAGCAAAGAGAAAGGTTCCCATCTGACTCCGGAGGGATGTTCAGGAGTGGATTCCTACACCATGCTTGCATGTCCTGTCATGGCCTGGTCTGGAGGTTATGCAATTTCTGCTCCAAGAGAAATCACGTACTATGACACAAAGAATAAAATAAATACACATCCTAACAGTCACTCATTTAGCAATGAAGACTGGCACATGTATTTAAACTCCTCTCAAAGTACTCTAATTATCTGTGCTCTTACGTAGTTGAAATAAAATGCTTTACCACATACTACAAGGTAGTACTCTGTAGACTTTAGCAACAGCATTCATAGCATCAGAGGCACATACTTTGTTCCAGCTTTTTTAAAAATATGACAAGGGATTTATAAGACTTTTTTTTTTAAGTACAAATTTTCAAGAATTGAGTCTCAAGCATGAAAGTGAACACATACTAACTACACTTTTACCTCTAGGCTTTCAGGCATCTGCTTAAAACATCTAAGGACATTTTTTTTGGTTGACATGGATAAAATGTCTAGGAAAAAAAAGTTGATAAAATCTACAGTTATTACCAAGGCAGTATTAGGAAAGAATACTTCAATTGTCATTGGAGAAAACAACATTTTAAATATAGTTCTACCCCTTTTGACTGTACAGTCAATAAAATTTCCCCCCTTGTTTCCCCAGACTGACAGTGACACCTCCAGCAGCCTCCTGCCATGGATTCCTGCAGCAGTGACATGGCTGGCAGGGAACAGCATGTGCAGTCCTGTTGAAAACACTCTGTGTTCCATGGAAAACAGGTTTTAATGACAAATTGCTACAAATATTAGCAGCCACACACTTAAACTGGTGGAGGTGCCTTGGGATTAGCACAGCAGCCCACTGATTTCCAGTCTACAAGAGGCTGACCCTAATGCAGGAACCATGGCAGTCATTTCAGGGCCAGTGTGGAACACATATGTAAGCCATGGATTTCTTTCTGGAAAAAAAGATATGCAAAACCATCCAACCCACCTCACGCAGAAGCCACAGGAGCACTTATTTGGAACAATACTGTGCAATTTCCATCAAAGTTCAAAAGTACATGTCCTCAAAGGTAGTGTGGAGCCTGTCAGAAGCCTGTAGATGGTACTGCAGAATTTCACCAGCAAACTGTAAACCTTTCAAAAGTGTCCACAGGGCTGCATGCAAAGGCTGTAATGTTTGGAAAAGTCAGCAAAAATTCCTAAGCAATACCATAAGAAATCTGTGCTTATGTTCACAGGTAGCATTTACTGAATAAAACTGACTGGTACCACTCTACTCTACCAGTATTCACAATGCTCTACCAGTATTCATAAATACGTGGTCACATCGCACAGAATGCAATTTTACCAGAAGCTACCAACACCTGGAATTTAGGATTATTCAGAAATGGACTGTAAGAATAAATGTTAGATGATAAGCATCCCCCGTTCAGCAGGATACTGGAACTGAGTGATATTCAGAAACAGTTTGCATTTTAACAGTGCTTTTTTGGCTGTTAAGCTGATACATGACTCTTCCTTCTTACCTGAATAAAGATCTCTAGTAGCTCAGGAATAAGAAACTAGTAAGTATCAGGCCAGAGGGTCATTTTAGATGTGCTTGTTGATGCTGTTTGTATATAAAATACTTGAACACTCCCTGGGACAGCTGATGGAACACAAACTTCACAAGTTTCCCATGCCCAACACAAAAGACCTAACTAGGAAGCATGAATACAGTCTCTGCGTGTTAAATAGTAATTACAAAAGCACCTTCAATTCCATGGGAGAACCTGGGAATAACTCACAAACTGGTGATAACGGGAATCTGAGAAGCAGCTTCTCTTCCAGACCTTGCTCCAACACAAACAGAAAGGGAATCTGAAGCCGGGCAGTTTCATACCCGGGCTAGTGTCGGAAGTGCTGCATTTCCAAGTGGCAAGATGTGGGCAGAAGCATCTCTTTTCCCTTAAATGTTACATTAGCCCTAATCATCGAATTTAGTGGAAGAACTTCAGTGAATTTGGCCTGAATCTGTGAACAGTCTGGCATCAAAAACAAGTAAGCAAGCAAACACCTGGCATAAACTTGCTGCCCCCCAAAGCAGCCACAGATACAGGCTGGCTAATTACATCAGCAACAAGGATGTCCAAAATTATCATAATTATGCATACCATCTGAAGAGGCCATTAAACTTCGTTAGCTGGGTTCCAAGCCAACTCCAAACTAAAAAGCATCAGGTTCACCTTGAATGTGGGATGCAAATTTGTTCTTATAATTCCCACTGGTGCATCTGTTGTTAGTCATCATCACAGACCCCAGGTTTAATTTAGCACAGCCGTTCTTGTACTCAGTCCTGGACCACAAAAGCTGAAACTCTCTGAGCTGCATTATGGAACCCTCTCCTATAACGATCCTTTTAAAGAGATCAACAGGCTTTCTGTACACGTTATGGTAAGCAGAACATTCATGAGTCTAACAAGTGCATTCCCAGTTTTGTGTTCTTGTTGAAATTCAGACTGAAAATTATTATATGAATCACTGCTGTCCTCATCTGCTTGCAGACATGTGAAGCCTCCCCTTCCAAGATTCCAACTTAGCGACGATGCAAATCGTTCTCAAATACTGTCAAATCAAATAAAGCCTTTACACCCTCCCCAGAAGTTTTATTTTATCAGAATGTAACATGGAATGAGTTAGTTTACTTTACCACAATGACCCGCTAACACGAGATTCATACACACTAGAGAAAACAAACTAAGCAGTTTACTTTTGAAACAGAAATTATTTTAAAAGCCCTAAAATACCACCAGTGGCAAATTTCCAAATCTCAAATATATAATATAGAGCTTGGTGAACCTACAGAAGAGATTTATGCATGTCATGAATATATAATACTTGCAGAACTAAACTGAAAAGCCAAAAACAAACAAACAAACAAAAAACCCACCACCCACAGATGTGATTTGTGATTTCTCCCTGAAGTGGAGGCTCACTGTAATTAGTGCAAGCCAATGAGCATAACTGTCAGGTGTTCCAGTCATTACAAAATGGCAGATGCTATCTGGAAAAGTAAGTTAAATTATTTATCAAACAATCCAAATATCCTCAAATTCAGTGCAGCCGGCCAAACTGCTTCTAATAAATTATTTGATATGGCTCTAATGGAAAAGGACGAGCTATTCTGAAGTATTCGCTGTTAAGCAGCATGATACTAATGTTTTGAAATTTTACCCAGACATGTCCAGAAGTGACACACCATGAATCACGTTACAAATGTATTCTACTGCTCTTGAAATATTATCAGCAACATCTAAGAATCTATGCAAATGAAGAAACAAGTAATTTTGGCAGTCATGTGTCACAATGGAAAACATGGAGATTTTTATTCCACACAGCCTAAAAACACGTGTTTTTTTTTTCCCACTTAACCAAAGAAGGTGCCCACATCATTCACCTCATCAACAGCGCTATAAATATCAGCCAAGGCTTCTCTAGAGCATTAAACAATGCCCATATAGTACAAAGGCAACTTCCTAGTAATAACAGGTTGTACTCCATTGTTCAAAGCACACCCCTTCTCAAGGAAAATCTATGTCAAGATTACAGTTGAAAGCTTTCCTTTCATTAAAAGGAGTTGACTCTTCGTCATTCCAGTGAGCTTTGTGACACTGCTAATGGTAAAAGGACTCTAGCAAAAAGTAGGAACAAATTGTCTCACATGCAGGTTAACAAACACAAGGCAAATAGATGCACAAAGGTGGATAAATTATTTGAGATGTTTATTTGATTAAAAAAAGAAAACAACAAAGAGTCTTAATTGATGTTAAGGTGTTTACAAATATTGAATTAATATGCTAATTTATTTAACTGCATTCAAATAAATAGGAAGTGTTAAAATAAAATTTGGAAGGAATAAATTTCCTGTTTATGAATATGAAATCTTGCAATTATACTCAGAATGATGTCACGAAGCTATCGGTGCATTGGTCCAAAACTCTGGTATGTTTTCTACTAACTCCTGGGACTGCAGAAGCACATGGCTACGATCACCCACAGACAGATGCAGCCCAGGTGCCAGCGACTGGACAAGGGGAAAGAAACAAACTGCAACACAGGAAATCGCCACTAGATAAAGAAAAAACCACACCAGGACAAGGGTGGTTAAACAGCAACACCACCACGGCCAGAGAGGTGGTGGAATCTCCCAACCTCCAGCCCAGGAGATGCTCAAAACTCAGCTTGGCAAGGCCTGAGCATCCTGATCCAATGGACCTGCTTTGAGTAGGTGACATCCAGAGGTCCTTTACAACATAACATACTCCATGATTCAACAAATGCATGCCTTTTTCTTAAAATTCATTTTTCTCTTGGATATACGCTTTTCCTTTTTCATTTACACTCTGTCTCCCATTATCTACACTGGTTTTAAAATAAAACTCCAAATTTTCCTTTGTGACAGAAGTGGTATAAACTAGTACTAATATTTGGCTCAATAAAACTAATCGTTTTATCGCTAAGACCAGCTGAAATACAGCAGCTACAAAAATAAAAAGGCTGATTTACAAGATGATAAACAAGAGCGCCTGTTAGCACTCCTACCTGCATCACTAACACGTTGCCGATGTTCTGAACAGCAGTGACAGTACAGAAGAAAATTACAGCTCAGAACCCCTCAAGTAACCCTATAAAAGGCTTGCCACGTGCACACACAGATCGGGTGTTCATATATCTATTTAAATATCTATACGTGTGTGGCTGAGACCTTGCGTCTCATTCTGAAGACACGGCCGTGGAGGAGGACAAAGTGAGGACACCTTCATCCCATCCTTGGAGGTGTGACCTTAAAGCTTTCAGGATAAAGTAAAAGCACCCAGCACGTACCTGTGGATATTATCTGACCCGCAGTTCTTTGGCTATACTACTGCTTTATTTTTTTTCCCCTCTAATATTTATATATTGGTCCTTTTTAAAAATAAAACAGCTATACACGTGGAGTTACTATTTTTATAAGCAAACAACCCGGTTACTTACAAAGACAGCACAGGACACCTGAACCAACACCTCACACCAGAAGTGACAGATTTAACAACGACTACACTGATACCCCCCCCACCCCTCCGATATAAAAAACCCACCACGGAGGCCTCCCAAATCACTTTCTCTCCCCCTCCCTACACAAGACCCACGCTATTTTTACCCACATCGGGGCGGCAGGAGCATCTAAAAATAAGTTTTGCCGGCGCACAGCCGCTGTCTGTCCGTCCGTGTCCCCCCACCCGGTGGCATGAGGGGCAGCCACCCCCCGGGGCGGCCCCGGCCCCTGCAGGTGGGGCGTCGGCGCCGAGCGGCTTTTGTCTGTTTGCGGGGCCGGGGAGACAATAAAGGAGGCGGCTGCTGCAGGGGGGAGACCCCGCTGGAGGCTCCCCGGGGTGCTGAGGGTGAGGGGATGAAAAGGGAACCGCGCCTCAGCCGCCCGCTGCCTTCCCCGGTGGCGGCGGGGACGAGCGGGCACCCGCCGCCCGCTGCCTCCCTCCCGCCTCCCTCCCTCTCTCCCTCCCTCTCTCCCTCCCTCACTCACCCGCGCCCGGCGAGCGCAGCCACCGGCGCCTCCTTCCTTGCCTCCCGCCCTCGCTCCTGTCAAGCTGAGCCCGGCCTCCCTCCGCCCAGCCCCTCCGTGGCTGTCGGCGGCGGCAGCCGGCCCAGCCCGCCTCCCTCGGCCGCGCCCCGCTCTCACCTGGGTCCTGCCGCCGCCGCCCGGGGGCAGCGGGGAGGGAGCGCGCTGTGCTCGGCACGGAGGGGACGTGCCCTCCCTGCCGGGAAAGGCGCTGCTCCGTGAGGTGTCCAGTGCGAGAACCGCGGGGGAACTGTGAGAAGAGCGGGTTTTCAGCCGGCAGTGTCGGATAATGTGCGTGGTGACAGCACGCCTGAAAGGAGTCAGTCAATAAAGACTTCAAATCAATCGTGTTTTGTACCATTTTTAGCAGTGCAAAGGAGTACGGCTAGGACCGCAAGAATACCAGTTGTGGTATAATGGTGAGTGTCTAGGTTTGGGAAATAAAAATATTGTCAGAGGTGAGGTACTGGAGCACAAGTCCTATGAGGAGCAACTGAGGGACCTGGGATTGTTTAGTCTGGAGAAGAGGAGGCTCAGGGGAGGCCTCATTGCTCTCTGCAACTACCTGAAAGGAAGGTGTGGGGAGCTGGGGGTCGGCCTCTTATTGCAAGTAACTAGTGACAGGACTAGAGGGAATGGCCTCAAGTTGTGCCAGGGAGGCTCAGGTTGGAAATGAGGAGCCATTTCTTCTCAGAAAGAGCAGTCAGGCATTGGGACAAGTTGCCCAGGGAGGTGGTGGAATCACTGTCCCCGTGGGTGTTCAAGGAAAGGCTGGACGTGGTGCTTAGGGACATGGTTTAGTGGGTGACATTGGTGGTAGGGGGATGGTTGGACCAGGTGATCTTGGAGGTATTTTCCAACCTTAATGATCCTGTGATTCTAAGATATATACCAACTTTTACTCAGTTTTAGGAAAACAGGCCTTGAAAAAATGGCTTGGTGTAATTTTATCATGAAAAACAAGTTATTCCTTGAATAGCATAGCAGGTGAGGCCTGGTGTTCTAGGGATAGACATTCCTTCTCCTGTATCCTTCCAACAAGTCTCCCTCCTGCCAAAGTCACCTCTAGTTTTTCCCTCCTGCATCTGCATCAAGTGGTCATCCATGTGCTGAGCTGTACCCATGCTGGTCAGCAGGCATGTGTCATTAATCTTTCCAAATTAATAACAGGCTCAAGTAAAACAGTGAAATTAGTGGTGACATTAATTAGTGGTATGTCTAATTGGGGTGTCTCTTCTACTTCTCTCTGGATTCTCCTGAAATTTCAGAGAACGTAGTGCCTTTGAGACTTAGGCCCCAGTTCTCCATTTGACTCGTCAAATTGATTAGACTTCAGAAGTTGTCAGCACATGCTGACAGACAGCAGGACAGAATAGCTAAATTTTCACATGATCCCCACACCATTTGGGGTTCCAGGCTAACACCAGGCCTTATATGACACAATACTTACAGTTCTTCATCTATTATAAACCACATGCTACCTTACAGTTAAACACCTCTATGGCAACAAAATTGTTGTATGACATAAAACAAACATTAATATAACTCAAACCAATTCGTTTTGAAGTTAAAACACAGAGAGTACTTATGAATGAGAATTCTTTATTTGACAAGGATGTGCTTATCGGGATGTCGGGCTAATGGGATTGTTGTCTATACATCGTCCATGCGCCACCTGTGCTGCACGTGACTGCCATGCAGCACAGACCCACTGGGAAGAACGGAGTAATAGGACTTCTGTTTTCTAGTGCCTCTCGTTGTTCTGTGATGCAAGTTCCTAAATATTTGGGTCAATGTCAGAGCAGTTAAAAAACCCTATCGTATGTTTCCTGTGGAGGTTATATGCTCAAAGTTAATATATATTCAAAGTGAGGAGGTAAAAGACTATATTTACACAGACTCAGTGCTTCAGACTACCCTGAAATCTCATCTGTCGTGTTCTGTAGGAAAACTGCCTGACAGATATCCCTGAGCACCAGCACTCCCCTAACTGTGGGGTTGCAGTTGTTTCCATTTCCCAATTAACTGGCTTCATCGGAAGTCAGTTTCAGTCCGGAAACATCTCATTTCCTCAGACCTGTATTCTAGGGTTTATTTTATGAGAGAAATCTGCTTCTTTATTTTAAACATTGACCTTTATAAGAAGTAATTAATGAAGGTAAGGTGTAATTAGCAGAAACAGAAGGGTATTCTAAGGGGATACTGGAAAGGAGTTGTCATTACCTGTAGCACCTACTGTATCTTTACAATCTTCAGTATCTCCTAGGTTGACACTAGGCTCTTGGAAAGCATCTTGCAAAATTTTGTGGGGTTGTACATCTGTGTAAGAACCCCAGTTAAATCTCTGCACCTACAACTCTCAAAAGCCACTGGCTTCCAAGAATTTAAAGGTTATACAAGCAAAATTCATCCCTGAGAGCAGTGTGGGGAACAAGTTAAATCTTGGCTGATTCCCTGGAATACACAAACCCATGCAGCTGAGCCACCAGAGGACTGATTGTAACTGCTGATTGTGCATGCTGGGAGAAAATGACTACCCTTTGGGGACAAAAGAGGAGCAGAGGGGAAACTGTGACTTAGAAAGGATTCAGTGAGCCCCTGTGTCCTCAGGGCAACCAGATTTGTAATAACATTTAACCAGGATTGCTCTTAAAGCCACAGGTTAGGCTAAATCTGTTTTTCTGATGTTTGTAGAAATTGGTTTTGATAACCGGGGGCTCCCCGTTGAATGCAACTCCATCCCACCTGTCTTTTGGGTGCTGAAGGTAGGGGCTATGCTAGCATAGTGCTTTATGGGAACATTTGTCTTTGAAATACTTGATGCTATTAGAAAGAGACTGAAATCCATTTTATCCAATGTCCTGTATCTGGCAAATGCTAGAACCAGACACAAACGGAGTTGGCTATCAAGTTGCAATATGTGAGACAGGGACTGGATAAGGGCCAGCAGCAACTACACGTCTCTCAAGTGCCCCCCCACTATGAGATTTTCACACCAAGAATGTTTTACAAGATTTGGGAAGGATATAGCTGGATATCCATGAGTCTATCTCTGTTTTGTGTGTTGGAATGATTTAGGATGGTGTTAGGATGATCTTAGTCCAGGCATTGTTATTTTCATTTTTCATGGAGCTAGGAAATTATGCAGGTGTGCATCATCCATTTTTTTCTGCCATCCTGTCCATAAAACAAAATCAGCTGTTTTTATGAACACAAAGAATATCTTATAATAGAGGCGTGATTATCTTAGTATTTCATCTATCAAGTAATTCAGTAATATCTTAAACTGGATCAAAGCCTTGCTAGAACAAGCTGCTAGGATGCAAGAGCAATGTAAGATGAAAGAGAACATGTGAATTAACAGGGATGTGATGTTGAAGGAGTGTGCATTGATGAAGGAATATAGGTGTATGTGTTGGGGTATATACTTCATGAAATAAAGTGAAATTAAGGGAAACACTGTTGAAGTGCAAGAAGTGACTGTGAGAAGTGAGGAAATACAGGGCACTGAAAACCTGGGGGAACAAGGGGCTGGGGCTTGGAGGGAGGTTAGAGTGATAGGATGGAGAGAGGTATGTGGAAGAGAGTATGGGGAGAAGGGAGAAAAACGTTTTGATGGAGAGAGACAAAGAAGGTAAAGAAGGTGTTGTGCTGATAAAAAGTATTGGGCTGCTGAATATGGGGCCTGGACAAAAAAGTATGAAGATGAAAGTTGAAGGAAATTCTGAAGGAGACAAGATAGTGTGGAAACTGGAGTCTGTGCGAGGTCACTGCATGGAAGGGGAAGGGAATGGCCTGGCTGAACTCTCCTGGCATTGTTTTCTATTATTTATCTAATGACAGTGGCAGCTCTTCATAATAATGAGTAATGATACTTAAGTCCCTTGCAAGCAAATTAGAATGCCTGTGTTCTTACGAGGATACCGAAGGTTGAATTTCCAGCCTGAAATGATTACTCACAAGGTGTGCATGCTGGCTGAAGGGCTGGAAGCCAGGCTGTCATTTAATAAAATGGCCTGCACCTTTTAAAGATCACACAGTTTGTCTGGGAGCTCTCTCTAAAGCTCAGTATATTTTAGAGTTTGAAGATGTTTTTTTCTAAAATTTCATATCCACATCTTTTGGCTTTAAAATGTCTGTTCTGAAGACTTAACAGATACTCAGAAGCCACATGTAACAGAAATTTTATAGCATAACTTCTAATGGGAAGGAATTTTGTACACTGGCAAAAAAGAGAGCGATAGAGTATGGCAGTTGGGTTCCCTTGGTTTCTTCATTTCTGTTTCCAAGGAAACGAAGAAACATGCTTGAAATGAACGTCTGGAAAAATCAGCCAGAGTTGCAAAAGATAATTTACCAGTTTGATGAATTTTATAACAAATAGTTTTTGTAGTTTGGACATTAGGGTACAGTTATAGCAGCATAGTGGTACAGTGTCTTTTGGAAGGGAGAGCAACTCTCACAGCAGCTTGCCTGGCTTGAAATACTCAACTTTCCTACTTCTCCCACTTCTTTAGTTAATGGCCTACTAAAAATGAAGGACAAGGGAAACCTTTAGACAATTTCAAAGTGATCAAATGATTCAAAATAGCATCGGGAGAAAGCATTAAGCACCTTTCTGCTTGACTCTTCCCTGACTTGTCAAAGTACACAGGGTACAAGCACTCTTCAGCTGTTGCATTGCATATATGTACTCTTTGGTAACACTCAAAGGTCAGCTCTCTTTGCTCAAAACTGTTGTGACAAGTTCTGTCATATATATGATTTTGCAAACGCCTTTTCCTACCTCAACAAATGCTACATTAACACAGAGAGAGATAAAAGGAAGTTGTTATTGTGAAGTGCTGACACGTCCTTTCTCTCCTGACATTGAGAACTATTTTTAAGTAAAGTGTAAATATCTGGAATGACATCATTTTATATTAGGCAGAACTTCCCCGTATATTTTTATTTAAGGCAACCCGAGAAAAACCTGTTTTCCTTCACTGAAGGCCAGAATTATAGAAATGCATGGAAATTACATTCTCAAATACAATCTCAATTTCCTTTCCTGTGGCTGGAAAGGATCTCTGCATTTGCTTTGCAGTCTTCAGTCCAAAAGGGCCTTGTTCAAAGCAATGAGATTTCAGGCAGGACTTTGACCACCACTAAGTCCTCAGATTTGTTAACTGACTCCTGCTGGTTTCTGTTAGTTGGAATAAGTGGGGACAGACTGAACCGGACGGTGATGATGGAGCTGGGCTCAGCATCTGTCAGATGTGAGGAAAGGAGACAAGTTTGATGGCTCCAAGATCCCTTTTGCAACATGGCACCTGGAGACTTGTGTTTGGGGGAGTTATGGAGGAAATGTGTTTTGATAATGGCCTTAATCAGTTTGTGGAGGGAGGAAACATCTTGAGGTACTTCCATTCACCATGAAGGGAGCACACATCCTTCAGATGCCTTCCACTCTTCACTTGCATCTAATTGTACAGATTTTTCTGGCAGGGGAACCAAAAGGAAGAAATCAGTTGCTAAAGTCTGAATGAATAAAACATTCCCCCTCTAAAGGACTCAGATGTGTGGTTCTCTGTGCTTTCTTACCATTTTTTTCCCAGTGCAAAGGGGGTACAAAAAGGTGTTTTCTTTTAATGACACTTAGCACAAACAACAACTCTAATTGTATGATTTGATTCAGAGCGGTTGTGAACAGGGGTCATAACTGATTGGGAAATAAGCCTTAATGAAGTAATTATAGTTGTTTACCAGGAATTACAATGCTAGACTAAGCACTGAAATGATATTCCCCACATTAGAACGTTTCAAGAAACATAAGGAATAGGGTGTTACTCACTAAATTTGCACCACACCAGCTTTGTCTGTATGCAGTGATCTGCACTGGAGAGTGACTTCGCTCAAGAACAGGACATATGCATATGGGAATCTAACTTTAGTCTGCTTTGTGTGTGGCAGCATGACCGCTGTAACAGCACATAAATACAACATATTTTTTACTTGCTAAGATTTTGAGAGAACAGAGACCCTAATTTTAGAGCTAAAGCTTCCCATGCTCACCTGCAGACTCTGTCAGGAATGGTCGTAAGCCTGGCATGGGTTAACACATTGGCTCTTTGAAGCTTGGAGAAACACCCACTGTCTCTGACTGTTAGTATGTCTTATATCAGATGTTCTGCTGTCACAGCACTGCTGGGGCTGACTGGATATTACTGCACAATGAGTCAAATAACAAATATGGTACTTTTCTCACTTACATTTCATGCTGCCGATACTGCCTGGTTTTCATAGGTGTTATATCTGTGTAATCTGAGTTTCTCCATGGTGGGAGACGAGGCCTTTATTAATGAATTAGTGATCTCAGCAGAAAATACAGGGCTGAGGTGACATGCTGAGTTACGGGTGACTTGATGAAGAGTGGAAGAGAACGTAACTGGACGTGTGTGTTGCTCCTGAAAGAGGAGCACTTGTATGAACTTTATAAAGGAAACAGAAATAGTTCATACATTTGTATGAACTCTATAAAGAAAACAGAAATAATTAGATACTGTCCCGTCTGTGCTTATAATCTAGGTGACTTAAGCAACTGTCCCAATGATTGCAGAGCCTTTTCCATTTATTACAAATGACGAAACTCTTTTGCCAATATACTAAATGGTGAAGCAATAATCAGGAGAGCCTTTTTACCTCAGGGCAAAACACTTCTCCCAATAAATCAGTTGGACAAAGAGCAAAAGTTGGAGAAGTAGCATAAAGCAGGCAGACTTCAGCCCTAGGTGTAGATTTCCTTTAAAATACGTTGGTTGCATATGTTGCAGGCACACGCATGTACACAGCCCTGTGTGTTTTCAGCTTTTTAGGTAGCCACGCTGGTGCTGAGCAGTAATTCGGAGCACCACATTCTCCTTTGCACTGTAGGCCTCAGGACTGGAAGGAAGGCAAATGACAGTAAATAATAGTCTGCTTCGGCAACTGCTGCAGCCTTTGTTTTTCTGTGGGTGGAAAATTAATTCCACAGCCCCCTCCGTCCTGCTTCCTCCTGTTCCTCCCCATCCCTCTGGTACAAAGGAATTATCTCCTTACACAACACCTTTCAGTACAAAATGGATAGCAGCGAATCTCACCTTGGTTAATGGGTGTGCTAGTGACTGCAAGCACGAGGATGAAGCAGTCCCAAATCAGCTGGCAGTGCTGTAACACTTATGAGCAACTGCCACAAAGAGGTAAAGATAAGAGCACACACTTTCTAGACTCAGAGATCTTCACAGGTTCCCCTTTCTTCTTCCTTCAGACCCAAACATGCTACAGAAGTTTCTAGGCTTCCTTTCTGACATAATTTAATTCTTTACCTGAAGTCATCATGTGAGGCACAGGGCCATAATAATCTCATGCTCTCTGTTGCTTGTGCTCATTTCACATAAATGCCTGAAGTGTTTCACCACCCTAACTTGAAAGTGGTTATTATCAAAGCGCCCCCCCCCCCCCCTTTTTTTTTTCTATTGAAATACAATTTTTGCAGCAGGATAAAAAATAATAACCTAAAAACTTGTGAGCATGCTTAGATGAGAATTAGGGAATGTGCCTTAGTGATGGGTCTCAGAAGGTCAAGTTGAAGGTTGGACTTTGTGATCTTGGTCTTTTCCAACCTGGATTAAAAAGTGATTAGATGTTTTAAACAAGGAGATAGGACAGCTTCCTTTAAACATGTTTCATTTACCGTCAATACTTAGCAATAGTTGCCTGTTTCATTCCAGAGCCTCCTTAAAAACAAATTTAAAGTCCTACTTTCTTGCATGCTGGGATGCAGCTACCTCAGCACAGATGTCTGGTGCCCTGTGAGGAGCCCTGTGGTAGCCACGACATCTGTGTGGGGTTGCAGATACGGATCAGGACCTGCAGAGATGCCTGCTCTCCTGGAGACCATGCACAGCACCTGGGCTTCTCAAGGGGCTCTAGACACCTACTTTTACACAACTGAATTGCCCCCTTTCTGGCACAGACGTGCTTAGCACAATTCCTCTGGTATGTGTTTCCAGGCTTTAGAAGCCCTAATGCTCGTTTTGTGTTTAATTTTAGTGGGAGTTTGCTCTGCAGTTTATAGAGGTTGTTTCGTTGCTCTCCTCTGTCTTTCTGTTTCCAGGAGGCTTGGTAGTTTAAAGTCTGTCTACTTCAGGAAGGTAAATGTGTGGAAGGAAGGGCCTGGATCTTTAACACAAGGAACTTTATTTTATTTTTCTCCATAGTGAAGCTCTTAAGAAGCAAGTGTTTAAATACAGGTTAAAATGTCATTTGCATGACTGAAAATTCAAAGTAATTTCATCAAATTCAGAAGCATTGTTTCAGATATTCAGTAATATGAGTGCAGAATTGATGCACAAATTTATATGGTACTTAAGATACAATAATCCTCTAATCAAATATCTAATTTAATCCCACATCCCTCTGTCTTGGTGATAAAGACAAATGCTTCTGCAGTCAGAAGTAATTATATATTACCAATTTTGATCAACTGAATTTGTGTTTTTCTATTCAGTCAAACACTTTTTATTCAGTACCCCTTGTACTGAAGTCCATTGATAACATGTTTGTCTCAGCAAGGAGCCAGGTAGGGCATGCATTTAGTCAGAGTTCACGTGATCACTGCTGGATTAGCAAAATCCCGAGATACCGATTCCTATGCCAGGCTGAGTATTTGGCACACCACTTTCTGTCCAAGTTTGCTTGCATTTACCTGTTGCTTGACTTCCATACAGATTGCAGGGTGCCAGCCTTGTTGCATAATGGGACTTTTTCATGTGATTGAGTCTGCTTTTTGCTACCAAAATGTCAAGGCTAGCACTGAAATATCCCTCTGTAGGAATATTTCAGAACTAAGACTGAAAACCTAAATGCAGTTTTCTGTACACAAACAACTTGCTTTTTAAAACTGAAGGCAGCACACCAACATGCCGTGCAACAAAATACCCCTGGCACTGAAAATCTGTGCAGTAGTATAATGCTTTGAGCGGATCAGTAATGAGATATACTACTCATATTCATAAATCTTCCTAATTGCAGGTGGAACCTAGGCAAACACATATCCTATGTTCTTTGTGGGTCCTGGCAATATAAGATTCTGGCATCTTATTCATGCTGAGAGCAAGGTCTGGTCTAAAAGGTCCAAACAGAAATACGCTCAATTCAGCATTCTTAGGAAAATCAAGGATGAGTCAGTTCTGAAGGGATTTCAGTCAGTGGTGCCAGAAAGTCTAGGTAGTTCACAGCTGAATACTAGAAAGCTAAATTTAACACTTTTTTTTTTTTTTTTTTTTTTTTTTTAAACCGGAAAAAAAAAAAATAAAATTTAATTTTTTTTTTTTTTTTTTTTTTTTTTTTTTTAATCCTGGAACAGTAAAACTTAAAGTCTGTCTGTGTTAGATTATAAACTGCTTAGTGGGGACACTGTAACTTTAAGCACATCTATACTTCTAAGTATCTGTGGCAACAGTAATAATGGCACAAATAATTTATTTTCCATTTTATATCTACTTGATTTCCACTTCCTGAAACCATGAGTAATACTGCAAGTTACCAAGATGCTGGCTCACAAAGCAACCTGACCCAGTTCTGAATCTACTTCTTGAAAGAATTTGGTCTGCCCACACGCAGTGAATGAGAACATGGTTTTGGCAAACAAATTTTTTAAAATTGCTGTGATTAATAGATTAATAAATTAATTAATTAAGAGGAAATTGACCCCCAGGGGCTTCACAAATATTTCTATGGTTTCTCAAAAGCTGAATGTATCCCTAAGAAAAAAAATATATATATATATCTGCTTTTTGAAACATGTCTGACATTCTTTTCATAAATTTTAAGTCTATTGAGCTGAACTATGAATTCAGTGATTTGTGTTTTAGTGGAAGCCAGGCAATATACAATTACATTTTGGAAGATTTTGTAAACTATCTGTTCATTAGAAAGTGTCATTATGAATATCAATGAAAAATATGTACTATTATATGTATCTGCTTTCAAGCAGACATTGTCAATAAAACCTCATACTTTATGAAAACTACCAGCTTTCTCTGTTACAAATATTTTAAAATGTTAAAACTGAAGGAAACTAATTTACTTGTGGCTGCTTGTTTACTATTTGCATTTCACTAGACTTACAAGGTGAAAGAAGACCTTTTTCAGTTTGTTTCCAAGTTTCTTATATGAATACACAGGAATAGTTGAGTAAAAAAATAGTGGTTTGTGCTAAAAATATCATTACTATTGGGTTTCAGGTCTACAGATGAAGAAGAGTAAAACAGGATTTTTTTTTTTGTTATTTTCATAGTAAATATTTTGATTCCTTTTCTCGTCCTCCTTTCTTAAAGTGGTTGTTAACATTGGTTTGAAGGGAAGAGAGGCTTTTGTTTTTGAACATCCTTTCTCCCTTTTAAAAATGCTTCGACACATAATGAAATTTCTGTTGGTGCAGCTTCAAGGAACATTACCTGAATCTCCACCTGTGGTCTCATGACCTGTTTAAGCTGATAGAAATCTTGCTGGCCACTAAAAGTGTACTGTACTTTCCCCCATTCCTGGTTGCTGATTCCTGACCCTTCCCTTGCAGCAGTGCTGGGTGTCACCTGGTTCTTCAGTGAGCTGAGCCAGGGCAGTGATAAAACTGAGAGGCAGCCCAGCAGAAAAACCTTCTAGGCTGGCCTAGGACTGCTGCAAAATTGCCTTTTCTATTTACAGAAAAAGCTGTGCAGGTGGTTTAAGTAAAACTTCTTCTCTCTCTCTCCCTCTCTCTTGGCTGTGGCATCACAAATTACATGTTAGCCTCCAGTTGGAAGTCTTAATGTAGTCCATTACTTCTCTACAGGATAGCCTAAACTACCAGTCACCAAGGATTTTCAAGCAGAGCTGAATTAAAAATGATTGCATCGCTAATTTTCTGCAAGATTTAAATGTGAATGACCTATTTTCATTTAGTAGAACATGAAATATGGTGATATAGAATAATATTAGAAGCGTAAATGCCATTCCCACAGGATGAGGCACAACACAGCAACAATGGAGATTCATTCAGAGTATGTGTTCATCGTCTGTGTTTAGATATTGCCATCCTGGAATAACACTTCTCTCAGGCTGAGTGGAGCTCCTTGTTGTTTTGAGGGCCAGATTTATGGTAGTCAGCAAATGAAGGACATTTCCTTGTATGACTGCTGTCTTACTCAAGGTGCACAACTCGTTCAAGGAGGGGAAATAGTAACAGAAATGTCATGGATGTTCCAGTTAAAACACTTCTGCCTTGTGCCATACAGAGCTACACTTAGAGTCTGTGTGCTTTTTGGATTTCTCCTAGACCCTCAGCTGAAGAGCCCAGGTCCAATCTCATCCTTTTTATCTGGGAAACTGGATCACCAAACATTCAAAAGTGAAGTTGAGGGACTCTTTCCATTTGAGTAAGTATTTTGAAATACTACAGAAAGAAGTGTCAGAAAACGTTTTCATAGGTTGACAAAAAACAAACAAACAAAAAATGACTGACCAACCAAGAAACAAACAAAAACCCAACACTTTACCCTGACATTTACCTCTCAGTAGCAAAGAAAGGGTGAAAAGGGTGTTAGGGTGAAAAGAGAGTTTTATCCTGAAGGGCTATATATAGGTGATTCATAAGATTTATAGCATTAACACTTTTTGCTCTAACAGTGGATACTGTTGTGCAGTGTTCAATAAGTCTTTTGCACTTAAATTGCACATCGGTCCATCTACATATGCTATTTTAAAAATCACTCTTTGCACAGGGTTTCATTTTGTCTTGTCTCTTGATATTGATGATAATCCAAATGTCTCTAATACTTTAAGTTTAATACTGCCCCTGATGCAAAACAAGACAGCAAGCAGACCCTGAGTAGCAGGATTGTTTTGGGCCAGCACAGTCCCGTGGGGAGAGGCCAGGCTGTAGCAAAGCTGCCTCAGATCCTTGAGGTCCGTAGGGATGTCCTGCTGTGGTCACAGCTCTGTTGCCCTTTAAATAGCTGCAGCGTGAGCAGTCCTTGCTGTGCGACCAACTGCTGCCGATTGATGCAAAAACATTACAGCCTTGCTGGCAGCGGCCAGTTTCCTAAAGAAGAAATTCCCTGGCTCTCCCTTGAATAATAGCCCTTGAATAACTCCTGGCCATTTTCCCACAGCACTGGGACGTGCCTGACCCGAATTGTGACTGGTGTCAGTTTTGGTGGCATGCATCTGGCATGGCAGAATGGCAGATGGTGCTTCGTCCAGGGCCTGGGGCTGTCGGGAGCACCCAGCACTCCTCTTTCCCTTGTCTCAGGGACCACAGGATCAACGTGGATGCTGAGAGGCTGCAGCGTGAGCAGCTCCTTGCCCAGAGCGGCGTGGTGGCATCATGCCACGGGGTGTGGGGAGGGTGAGTCAGGGCCAAGGCCAGCGGGGACTTCTTATGGATGAGGCAAACCCTCGTGGCATATTTTTAGTGCCTGAGGGCCTCTTGGGTCACATATGGTACGTTTGATCAGGGCAGTCAACACGAAGATGCCTGAGACAGCCTCGGAGGTGTGGTCTCTGGGATTGTTTATGGCATTAATTGTTAAGTAGAAATAAAACAGAGACTGCTGTTATTTTTAACAGTAGTATCATGAATGGCAAAAATACCTCTACTAAAAGTGAACTCTTAAAATACTTTTTCCCTTGCACTGAAGATCTCTCACATTAGAGAAGTGACTAAAGAGCTATTGTAGCAAACAGGAGAACTGCCATGCTAATTTCTTTGTGCTGTGCTGCTTGGTGAACCTTTACAAATGAGATTATTTACTCTCCAATTCCCCCATTGTCATTCTCTCACCCCTTTCTATGTGTGGTAGCAAAAGCAAAACAAAAGTAACTAAAATGTCAGCTTCTGAAAAACAGCATTTCATTCGGCTACACGAATTTTATTGTCAATGCACACAAACAGAGCTGAAAAAATAATACAGGAATAAAATGCAGATGGAGAAAAGACAGCAAACAGCAGCAAGGATTAAAAAAAATAAAATAAAATAGAGATACCAAACCTTGAAAAAGGAGAGCATCTTGCATCTTCACGTTAAACTCTTTAACTTTAGTTTTCTGTCTTGTCTTGCTATAAATTGATGAAATGGATCGCGTCATAACAAGCATCAATTTCACCATGCTTCAGGAAATGCAGGCTTGGTTTCAATCCCTAAAACTCTGTTTCTAGGTGCTGGCAAAATTCCCAGAATGTTTTTGGGTTTTGCTGTCCTTTTCAAGGAAGGAGGGATGTTATGTAAGAGATTCTTGCACTATTTGCGCTTTTGTTTTTCTTAGTGAGAGTCAGCTTATAAACAAAGATGTTGTTAAAAAGTAATTTTCAACTGGTGTGTGCAATCAGCACTGCAACATTTCAGCTTAAATGCAATGGGTACTCCCATGTGTTTTTAGGCTGCAGTACAGACAATGTTGACATACTACTCATATCAATGGGCACATCATCCTGTTTGACCTTTCAAAAACTATTGATGTTATTGATTTTTTAAACAGTAGAATAATAAAGGAAGGTGGCCTAAACCATGAATACACTTTGGTGCAGCCTTTTTTTCAGAATGAAGAGACTCTTTTGATATATAATTTATTTAAGGCATCTATGTGCTTGAATGCAGAGACATAGTTCAACATTCAATCCACCATCACCATCATCTATCATACTGAAGTCTGTTTTAAAGATTTATTCAGAAAGGAAGGTGGCTGACTTTACTTTCTGTTCCATTATTCATGTGTTGTCCTGAGGGGACCTTTGTTTATATTACGTTATGCCTCATGAACAACCTTTGTTCGGAAAAGGAAAACTAAGTGTTTTTATCCTGAACAAACAATGAATAATGCACCATATTTTAGAGCTATCCTAAGGGCACATACTTACTGTAAAACAGCAAACATTAAAAATGCTGAATAGAATGGGTTTCTGCAAAAGTTTTAAAATACCTCATCCTCTGAACATAGTTCACTGCAGCAAAAGTCTAAGCCATTTTATCTTTTCTTTTGAGTAGGGAGATGATATAAAAGATAACCATTTAAAGGATCTAGCTCTCAGTAAGAGTATCTCCTGTTAGGATTTCCAGGGCTGAAGAGTTGGCTGATCAGTCATTTACTGATGAAAGATACAGGGGCATGTTCTCTGCTGCCATGAGGCTTACAACACTGAACCTTAAAAAACTTCCCTGCATTGCATACACCTGAACTGCTCTTCAGATTTTCACCATTCACCTGCAGTTCCTGCTCCTGTGATTCATTTGTCATCGATCATTTACTAACTGTGAAGGACAAGAAATGATTTTCTTCACCACTGTGCTCTGTCAATTATGTTCTAAAGCCAACTGTTAGGTTTTCCTACTTGGTTGTTAACAGATCCCCGTGACAACTGAGTAAAAGTGTTTAATACAGTACATAGGCAACTATCCTTTTAGTTCTTCATGGTGAGAGATTGTATGAGCAAAATTTGTTCAGGCACAGCTGTTCTAATCTCTTTCTTTCTTTTTCTTTCTTTCTTTCTCTTTCTTTCTTTCTTTCTTTCTCTCTCTCTCTCTTTCTCTCTCTCTCTCTCTCTCTCTCTCTCTCTTCCTTCCTTTCTTCCTTCCTTTCTCTTTTTCTCTGATCATGAGCCAGCAGCGTGCCTTTCTGGTGAAGAAGACCAAAGCTTCCTGGGCTGCATTAGGAAGAGCATTACCAGCAGGTCAAGGGAGGTGATCCTTCGTCTTTGCTCAGCCCTGGTGACACACATGGAGTTCTGGGCCCATGTCTGTGCTCCCCAGCACAACAGAAACTGACATACTGAAGCATGTCAAGGAAAATGCCATGAAGAAGCTCTAGGGAGTGGAATAGCTCTCCCTTTTTTGCATCTTATCAGGGGAGGACAGTGCTATCAAGGTTTACAGCCTACAGAAAAAGAGTAGCAGTGTTGCAAAAAGCAAATAGCTTGTAAGTATTAACAAAGAGAATTTGTTTTTTGAGACATTTAGTGAGAAAAAAAGGAGCTTTCTTCTTCTTTTATATTCATAGGCAATTCAATTGCTGCAAGCAGAAAGTGAGAAAACACAAATTTGAATTAATTTGCTTATTTTTAATAAATGGTGTACTTTAACAGTGATCTGTTGGAACAGGTTATCAGTGGATGTGGAATATTGTTGCTCTCTTTAGATCAAGTCTGGGTGGAGAGTCAACACTGGATAAAGATCAAGTTCTACTTGAACCAAAAGTTCAAGAAAAAAAAACACTCTTCCTATAGGATTGTTATATCCTCCTGCAGGGGCTCCTCCTAGAGCACCTACAGCAACCAGAACCTGCTTCATCTCCACAACTACAGTCAGAGAAACCAATACAAGCCAGCAAGCTGCTATACCTGCTCTGCTCCCCAACTCCTGTTCTACCGTCAGTAGATGGACATTGAACCCAGGAGGCTCCTTGGACCATTCAGGCCAAGCAGGACAGGGTCTAGCAAACTAAAGCACCAAGTGGGTTATGAAGTACCAGAAGGTAGGTCAACGGGGTCACTAACTGAAAGGACCTTCCGATACCTAAATGCGAGTTAAGGTATCTTCAGACAAAATCCCATGCTGAAACGTGCGCTGTGTGAACACTTGGGTCAAAACCTCACAGTTGGGCTTAATGCCACTGTACAATGACCTTATTATTGGATTTCACCTCCTGCCTTTGTTGTGGTTCAAATATATGCATTTTATTGCAAAGTCTGGGTGGGCCTGAAGCATATATTCAGTCACTTCATCTCAGATGAGAAACGTTAACTCTTCAGGCTTTTCCTTATTTTTAGCAATGAGCCCATACACTTGTTTTTGTTTTTGTTTTTGTTTTCTCCCTATTTCTGGATCTTCCTCATTGCTCCAAACTCCTTTTGTTTGACAACACTTCAAAATGATTTATAAACAGGTGCTTCTGAATCATTTTTGCAGCTTTCTTTAGTAAATATATATATATATTTAAATGTAAAAGTAGGCTGAGCGTTTTGCTATACTCTTTTTCTAAGAGCTTGATTCTTCTATTTATAACAGGTAGGCAGCTCATACGCAATGAAGTCAAAATATAACTAAGGTGGTTATGAAAACATAGCTAATAAAGGTGAATTGTTCTTCCTTACAAGTGCTTGAGTCAGCCCCATAAATGCTCCCTCAAACATGTGCTCACCCATGCTGCCAGGATGCCTATGCTTCATAAAAACTGATGCAATGAAAACTGAATTGACTGCTTTCAAGGATCATTCTGAGAGCTTCATTATTTAATTTTTATTTCAGTCTGGGCTCTGTTGCTTACACAGGAAGTTCACTTGACTTTTAGTACCTTAAAATATTATAATAACACTACTCAGGTCTTGCCGTTCTGAGTAGTGACTTTATGTGCACAAAGAGACATTCACCACTCTGCAGAGCCCCCGTATTACTTATATCTTACAAGATTAATATAGATTTACATGTTGCATAGAATATTCTGGCCTTGCCCCCCCCCCCCCACGAGCTTCCAACCTTGGGATAAATACTTCGCCGTGAGGATATATCCTGAAATTGCTAGAACAGTCCAAATGTGACAAATGTTCTAGAAAGGTCCTTGCCTTAAACTAATATATGATATGAAGACTATATCTAACAAGTACAGATGCACTGACCCTCTGGGGAACAGGGATGAATAGTAGCAAAGTATTTCCGCTTTAAGCTCCGGTCCAGTTTGTCTATGTTTCAGACTGTAATACAAATCTCTCATGATAAATACAACAGTTGTGTTTTTTATTTTCCAGGAAGATGCATACAGAGATGGTAATGGCCAAAAAGACTCTTCATATGAATGTAAAGGAGATTAGCACAGGTGGAAGGCAGTTACGTCCTCTTTCCATTATCTTGATGACAAACAACCACTTGTAAATTGGTGAAAGTCAGCACTGTCCTCAGGAATTATTTTTCTAAAAGTCTGAGCTTAAATGAAGAGCTATGGGCGAGGGAATCGTCTGTCCGTGTGACTGAAGTGGCCAAGGCTTTTTCATTGCTTCTGAAGATTGCCCTCCTTCGACGACTGCCCAGTGACTGCTTTAGCTTCTCCTTAAAGAAACTAGTTGTGAGAGTATAGAGGATGGGGTTCAGGGCACTGTTTATTGGCAGAACAAATATCACTATCCAGGAAGTGACAGTGTCTAGGAAAAAATATGAGACACTTAGTATGCTCTTTTGTAAGAACACTAAAGAAGTAAGCATGTTTTTATGTCCTTTTTACTTTGTCTTTCTTTTTTTTAACTTTATGTCACCTTACGCCATTTTTGCAGAATTCTACCATACTATTGCCTTTTACAAAAAAGGTGTTTGAATTCAACGTTGCTCATTGTGTTTTTCATTGAGCTCAGCATGGGTTTTGATCAGATGGAGGAAAAAAATAACTTTTTGACAGAGAGTGTCTTTCTTTGTATCTACCAGAATTTAATAAAAGCACTAAATATGAACTGAAGCCCATCTTTCTTTAGGAGAGTATTTAATGTAACTCCAAATCCTCTTCTACGAAACATAGTGTAAAATCAGCCTCAGTAATACCTAGTGTTTACATTGCAGTGTTCATCAGTAGGGCTCAAAATGCCTTACAAAAGCCACCATCATTCTTATTTTGCAAAAGAGAGACTGGAATACAGAGGGGTGAAGTTACTCGCTCAGAAGGCCGTGAACCTTACCATCCTGAATCCCACTCTAATCATAGCTTTACGTCCGCTGCACACCCTCATGGTGGCCAGGTTTTATCTCTAACTACCCACATATAATCACTTTTTTCCTGGTTATGCAAATGGAATTCAGTGCCACCAATGAGGCTGAAAAGGTTTTATCATAAAACCATTGTCAATTTACTACATTTCATTAATGCCTTTCATCTAGTGAGGATTTTTTACCCAATTTTCTACCATCACAAAGCATCAATTTTGTAGAATTATAATGGGAAGGAAGGATGCCTTCATTACAGTGTTATCTGTTAGCAGCCAGGCTAGCAAGACTGCATATAATCAGTGCAGTGGTGGAGAGCTATGAAAGCATGCATCTCTTTACCCTCTCAGGGCCAGAGAGGGGACAGCGTGGTCAGTGATGGACTTGTGGACTTACTCGTACATATTACTGTGGGGTTTTGCAGCTGTAGATGAAAACTTCTTTGCTGGGTAACCTATTCTTGTTCTCACATACATAAATACATTTAAGATTATATGTATTTACTTTAAAGTTCGATTTCTGAACCCATAAGAAGTCAAACATTTTGGGCAATACTTCCTCTTCACCCATGGTTTGCTAGAATTCCTCTGGCAGATTTGGTTTGCTTTAAACTGAATCTTTACCAAGATAAATCTCACTCATACAGCATTACCTAGAATTTCCACCTGGAATAAGGAAAGGATTTTAATGACAAAGACAGGAATCCAGCAGATGGCATCAGTGAATACAATAAAAAAAAATCGATTGGCGATGGCGACATCTCTGTGAATGTGACTCCTCATCTCTGATGTCTGAAGGGCAGTTTTTTGAATGGAACAAAACATGCTGACATAGGAAAACACTATGATGATGAAGGCGAGCAGGTTCACACCTGTGGGGAAACAAGACTGAAAATCAAATGGCATTGAAATGATAATGATAGTTCCTCTCTCCCCTTTCTCCCACCACTCCTCTGTTTGATTTTCCTCTATTACTTTGTTAAAAATTTTATGTTAGGATCGGCTCCTCAATATTATCAAGTGTCACACAGCCCGCTCGCATACCACGTGTTCCCATCTGTTACACAGTGAGATGTGAACAAGTTGTAAGAAGTTACTATAGAAACACAGTTAATGCACACGATGGGGGGGCTCATGATTCCACAGAGATCTGATCTCCTGACTAGAAATGCTGCGATAAATCTGCAACAGAAAGCGCCTCCAGGTCTCTAGCATGGTGATAAAAGAACGACATATTCCCCAGCAAAGTGACAAACCACTCTAAAGCGTATGTTCATTTCAGACAGGCTTCCTCAGTTCTGTATAAATATCCATCACAAATTCCTGATGGAAAAACATGTGCAGAGCAAGCTGTGCAACTTGGATTTTAATCACGCAGTGCTGTGTTGCAGAGCAAGACTTTTAAAAATTCATCAGATGGCAACTCTGAGTATTGGAGTACTCCAATAAAGAGCTGAAAGCCATCGAAGGAGCCATTTCTGTCAAGATCCCAGAACCTGAAACAGTCACTTGCTCAGAAATATGGATCAAAAAAAAAAAAAAAAAAAAAAAAGAATTGAAAAGCATAACACAGTCATTTTATTGATGGGAAATCATTACATGAATCTGATTTGACATATGTATTGCCTTTTTTTACTTTCTATTCAATATAATTCTAAACAAACTACAGTTTTCATCTTTCAGTATGTAGCTTTACTGTCTTCTTGGGATCGAGAAATAAAAGGTAAATGTATGTGTATTGGCAAAATAACCCATACAGCTTTGCAAACGCAGGTCACAGAGGAGATCGTTTGGCAGCAGTTTGAATAATTTTCAGTCTTTGCTGTGAGCGAGTGCTCAAGCTGAGCATAAGCAGTTCATACATATTTCAGACTGAAGTTTCTGTTTTTATTCTGTTCCTTTCCAGTTTGTTTTATATACATACATTTAATCATTATTCGTTGCCAGTATAATGCACATACAGCTACACTTTTAAAGTTTCATCCCATGTTATTTATATCATCACAGTTTCCTGCGATGCAGTCAAGACGATGTTGAGCAGTAGTTGAAGGTCGCTGATGTTACAGATTTATCAAAATGAAAAGGTTTCAAATCATTGTGTTGTACACAATATATAGCTAAGTAATTGCATGATCTCACTGTTATTACCAAAATTCCTATTTCCTTCTATGTCTTCTCCTCTTCTGTGTTACATTCACATGTTTCGTTAAAAACAGATGCTAAACTCTTGAGGTAACAGACCCTTAAAAGTGCAGCCAGCACATGAGGCTTTGGTCCTCTTGTGTGCCTTTAGAAACTGTTATAACATGAGCATTAATAGTATACTGAAAAGTGCATCTACCAGTGAGTATTCATTAGGTATTTTTTCTAGTAAAATCATATTAGTCAGTAATTATAACACGTTAAAAATTAAACTTACCAAGAAAAATACTAAGGGAATACCTGTTGCCTCCAATTTCTTCCATTCGATCAGAATTCAGTGGGAAACAAACTCCATTTTTCCCATAATAATTTCCAAAAAAGTCCTCATCCCAGAATGGGATTATTGCTATGACAAATCCAGCAATCCATATGGATATAAGAATCACTATTGTCTTCTGCTTTCCGGGGCGGATATTACTGAAGGGAAAGACAATCACTAAATACTTTTCCAAGGTCAGATATGTCAACAATAGGACTGAGACCTCCGTAGATAGCATGGCGATGAACCCCATGATATGACATGGTAAACTTTCCATCCAGAGCACAGCATATTTTTTATACTGTCCACGGTATTTAACATCAAAAACTCCAATGAAGAACAAATACACCCCCATTAGACAATCAGCACCTATTTAAGAAACAGATTTCACAGTTTACTGAAAATAGCAACAAAATGCTTCATGTAGATCATACTTATGTGCTAGCTGGCTTACAAAAATAATTTAACCCTTTGAGAATTTACTGTTGAGAATTCATGTGATATGGGGCTATGAGCCCCTTGGTCACAAATGAGTGGAAGTGTTGCCCAATGGGGATCCTACAGGTGCATATGCAAGGGTCTTGGGTCAAACTCCCTGTCTGTAGCCAGCATGGTGGCTTTCAGGGACAATGCAGTATGGAATCCCTGCAATGGATGTGTTTGGCATGGAGACATCTGGCCCTGGAGAGAGGCTGCAGCAATGTCTGGGCACTGATCAGGATGTAGATAGAGCCGTGGCAGAGTTTCAGCCAGGAGCAAGCTACAGGTGTCCCACGCAGAGCGTGGAAGACTTGGCAGGTCTACAGCACTACACAGTAGTGTAATGACACCATGTAATAAATGACACCATATAATAAATACACAGATGTGTATTTATTATATTATACATATAATAAATACATCTCAACAAGGATTCACCTCTTCTAATTTTACACATCCATAGTATCTATCTACTAGTAAGTATTTACCTACAGTATCTATCTACTTCGAATTAGGTAAATTGCACAATCCATTGACTATAACGAGATCTCAAAGTGACTAATTCATAGACATCTGCACTGTAACCATCTTAAGTCAGGCAAGATAAAATCTTTCTTGTGTGAAGGTAACATGCAGTCAGAATTTATAGGCTTGGCTAACTTGAACAAAGAGATGGCAAGTAATAATATGTCCTGTATGATTTTAAAGGGTTAATCACCAGGAAATAACATCACCCTGTTGCACCATAAGCTTGCAAGGAAGTAGACTTGGCCACAGAAAGTCTGAATTCAGTCCCCCATTTCTATTGGCTCCAGGGTTCTTAATTTGGGAAGGACTGCTGGACAAGATATGGTGCAATTGTTTAGAAGTAATCACTTTTTCTGAATTGTGAAATACAGATTTCAAAAATAGTAGAAGCACTTATTAGCTCTGGTGCCAAAAAAGGACATATGATGATCACAGAATAATTCAGATGGGAAGCAGTCTAACACTAGCTAGCTTGTTCAACATTTTAAATGCAGAATGAAAAGTAGTAAATGATAAAGTAAAATGTTTAAGTTTCATAGGTTCTTTGTACATGTCTTGAATATCTAAAATCAAGGAACTGAAAGACCTTAGTTATTTCCTGGCATTCACTTACATTTAGAATATCGAAAAATAGTGCAAAAATAGATAATGCATAATTCTAAAAAATATTTTGAAACTAGTATATTCACTTATATTTGTGCCCAGAACACAAACTGAAATTACTGGGACATACCCAGTGTTATATATTATATATAGTTTATAATATAGTGTATAAAATGCTGTATTGACTATACAGTAGTATATTTCTTTTCATATATTATATACATTATATATATATACGTAGTATATTACTTTATATATATATACTGAGTGTGCTAATATACTAATCTATTTGTTATGAATACCTTTAATGCATACTTACAACACAAAATTTTGATGGACATGGCATGTGTCTCATTTTCTGCTTTGATAAATGATCTCATTCCAATGACAAGAAGATTTCCAAAGCATGTGACACAAGCTATGACCCACACAAATACTCGCAGAACATTGTTAGCTAAAAGATCTTCAAAGGATGAAATCCCATCTGTTAGCGGCGTGCATATTCGCACATGGAGTGCATAGGAGCAGTAGTGAAACTTTTTGAAGTAGCTGAAAAGGAAAGAAATTGCCATGTAATAATGCTGGTTAAACACAAGTCACAGCTACAGTACCCTTTGTTCATATATGACTTGAGAGGAATGGTCAGATCTGATATATTTGTTGTTTTCACAAATCTTTGAAGGACTTTGCTAATTATTATTATTATTATTATTATTTTTTTTTTTTTTTGTTAGTGTACAGGTGGTTGTTCTTCATACAAAGGTGCTTGAGAAGCAGATCTTTTACTGTTCCTTGGCAGAAGGATTTTGCCAGCATTAAGAGGTCATGAAATATCTGTGGAATGACTTAAATTTGGTAATGAACATTTAAGCATCTCAGCTGTTCAGCCCGGAGAAGAGGAGGCTGAGGGGGGACCTCATCGCAGTCTACAGCTTCTTCACGAGGGGGAGTGGAGAGGCAGGTGACCTATTCTCTGTTATCACCAGCAATAGGACCCATGGGAACGGTGTTAAGCTGAGGCAGGGGAAGTTCAGGCTGGACATCAGGAAGAGGTTCTTCACCGAGAGGGTGGTGGCACACTGGAACAGGCTCCCCAGTGAAGTAGTCACTGCACCAAGTCTGTCTGAATTTAAGGAGAGATTGGACTGTGCACTTAGTCACATGGTCTAAACTTTTGGGTAGACCTGTGCAATTCCAGGAGTTGGACTTGATGATCCTTATGGGTCCCTTCCAACTCGGGATAGCCTATGATTCTATGAATCTATATCAGATCCTAAACATACCAGTTCCTTGACCATTCATTATCCATATAAATACTCCTCTATTTCTTCAGTGGCAGTGCTTTCATAAAGAAGGCCTGTAGGACAGGACATAAAGGCTCTAACAGAGTAAAGCCTGCAAGGGCATGGTTGTTTTGAATTGCATCCTTACAGCCTGCTGACTCCTGGAAGATTTAAAAATAGGCGTTTTCTGAATACTCGATATAAGAATGTTTAAAGTTAAGCCAGTCCATAAATGCTGCTTCTTTTTATATTGCAGAAATACTGCATAGTGGCTCAGTGTTAAAGAAACAAAAATATCAAAAATCAAATCTGTTCTTGTATTAATCAGTAATTCAAAAACTTCCCATTTTATTTGTGAAACAATACTGATGAATAATGAACAAGAATATCAAATATAAAAACAAGAAGGATAGATTTGCAAATGAAGTTCTAATATGATAGAATTGTGACCTGTATGGGCAACGATATATGAAAATTTCTCATAAAGAAGGACACTTTAAATATTTAAAGAGACAGATGCATTTCAGAATACACATGAAAGTGTGATGTTCCTAAAGCTGTTTGCCTCAAATCAGGGGTAGTAGTTCAAAGGTACTTGGTGTTTCTGGCATCTAGCTGTGACATATTGTGAATAGAAAAGGCATGTTTTATGATAGCAAGATAAAATAGCTGTACAGCACACATTCTATCTTCTCTATCAACATATATGTTTTTTACTCATGTTCAAAATATAATTTTTCTGTTTCCTGACTCAGTTCCCAGTTTTGATGCTCCTGAATGACATATTCTACTTCTGCCTCCTAAGCTTAAGGCTACAGGAACTCCCAAGTAAGTAACTAGTTTCATTTATTTCATTTCAGCCAGAAAAAGAAGTGTTAGGGGCAGAAAAAGAATTGGTGTGACACAATTTAAAAATTAGATAACTAAATGAGAAGCCTGTTTCATTTCTCTGTTTAAAATACTAAACATGTAATCTATTTTTCTCCAGAAACTGGGCTCCCTGTTGAAGTAACTTGGAAAAGCAGCTTGGGATGGTTTTGGACATTTTGCATGAAAAAGACCCACATCATTATTCTTTGTTTTATTTTGCATACATACATGTGGGAGAGGTTCTTCATATGCTGGAACATTCTTGCATTTATATTTGGAATCTCAATCATTTCCAGGTCTCTGTAAAATATGTAAATGTAATGATCTGTAAATTAATTATATGCAATAGGGCTTTCTGTGGTTATCAAATTTTGAATTACACAAATGAACATTTTCTTAAACCAAAGGTCTTAAAGAAACTATTTTATGGCAAAATCCTGACTGTATTCAGTAAGAATGATCCTACTATTGTTCATCACAGAGCTTTTTACTGGAAGATCGTGTCGTAGGGATATATATTTAACCTGAGCTCTCTTTGTAGTTAGGCCATTTGACAACCAATGTACAAGAAGTGACTTGCAGATAGATGTTTTCGTTCCTTTCCTTGGGTGCTAAGCTCAGCTGCTCACACCAGCCTTATTATTAAAAACCTTGGCCGAAGGGCCTTCCGATCAACAAAGGAGTCAGAGACCTGGAAACATTTAGAAGAGGCAGAAATAGAAGACACCTTCTGCTATAAGAATCAGGAGAGGAAGAAATAACACAAGAAGGCAAAATGTATAATTCTCTCAGCTTTTCCTTGGGGAAGGGTGAATTCCCCTCCATTATTCAGGATAACGTTGCCCTGCACGTTTTTCATAAGAAGTCCAGTATAGTGGGAGGTAGCTGTGGGCCAGCTGAGGAACAACAAGGGCAGTGGAGATCTTTTGCATCTGGACTACTAAAAGCAGCAGCCACGGACAGTACAGACAGACATCCCCTTGGAAGGAGAGGCAATCAGAGGGACAGGCTAGTAGGTCACAGAAGCTGGATATTTTGTCACATTTCTGGAGTGCTAGCAGAGATGGTTTGCACAAACCACAGCTACTAGCTGCCAAGCAGAAAAAGCTGCAGCAGGGAATGATTCAGCAATGATGTGTACAACTGGAAGGAGAAATCACTAGAGTGTGTGTTTGCAGATGAGGAACTGGTCTTCCTCCCACTTGTCACCCAAAGTGCTAAGATGAAATAAATAAATAAATAAATAAATAAATTTTTGAGTAGGTTCAGGTGTCTGTGTTGGATTTTGTTTCACCTGACATCAGGCCTCCACACTGCAGGTGGCTGGGCTGGAGCTAAGTCTCCTTCAGAGCCAAGAGGGAGAAGCAGCTCCTGGGACACAGCTGGGTCTAGTGACTCTTGTCCTGCAAGGCTTCTTTTTGTCTGCTGACTGTAGAGGGAGCCTTTAGAAAAATAAACTGCAAGTTTATCAGAAAAATTAACATTAGAAAGCATTAGTTTGAATAACCAGGCAAGAGACAGCCAGTTTACGTCTGCATTGATAAAATGAAGAGGGCCAAGACCCAGGCATAAGCAGTTGTCCATTTTGTCCAGCTATTCTGGCCTTTGTGAGCTAGCACTGCCCAGGGTGAAGCTGAGCAGAGCCGAAGGAGAGCAGAGGCCACCAGGCAGCCGGAGGGAGCTGCTCTGCCTTAGGGGTAGAGAGATCAGCTGTCAGGTCATGAGCCACACCACTGAGGCAAAGGACCACACACCTTCTGTCTCTGACATGGCATGGTTCAATGGGACTTGCTGACTAGGCAACATGCCCCATACAGAAGGGAAAAATGATATTAAGATTCAGTAAAAGGAAAATGCCGGTATAATATTGTCTTACATATGTGCAAGCAAAACCAGTACTGAGGTGCATTCAGCTCAATAAAAATCCTAATGGTGAAAGAGCCCTGAGAAGACACTTTGTATACTGAATATATTCACTGAGCATTTCCTGAAGCATCTGAAAGCAAAGCTTCATGCTGCAGCATCCCAATAGACTTTCGGTCTACAGATGCAGCATCAGGAGGGCCTGTGCAGGAGCGTTAGCAAGCCCAGCAAGGCCAGAAACAGTGACAGAAGTTCATTATTTCGCACTTTTGGCTATAGTGGAAAAACAAAAGAAGCCATTGGAATTGGTTGTTGATTATCTGTGATTCGAACATCAAGACAGTCTCCTGACATAGGCAAAACAAACTAACTGTATGCACCTGACAGAAAGGCAAATGCTGTTGGAAACCTGCCATACGGCACAAGTCCATTGCACCATGCACACGCTGCAAGTACTGGTGTACTTGGACTGTAACTTATTTTCACCAGAGGATTAGGTTGAGATTTTGTTTGGTTCTTATTCAAGCCCAATGGCATTACTATTATTTTTTTTTCCCCAAGATTTTAAACTTTTAAAAGTTTTTTTTTTTTTTTTTTTTTTGGATTATATACTGTCTATCCCATGAAGTAAAATGCCTGTCATCCTGTCAGCAAGTCTTGTGGAAAAATGAATGCGTAGTGAGAGCACTTTGTTCTGGTTAATTCTAAACCAGTCAGATTTTTGGGAGACTGACATTATGTCTGTCTTAGATTCTTTGTTCCCGTACTGCATGTTCTGAGTTGAAAACGCAGATCAGACGATCATTTTGACAGGCAGGCAGGTGGTACTATTACAGTGGCAGTAACATATCTATCACGGTTAATGTGCTCTCAGATTGAAATAACTACACTTTTCCCAGCTGGTCAAGGTTTATATAGCAGCAGAGCATGTCTCTGTCCATATTTCAAAACAATGTCCTGTCTTAAGATTACTGTCTTGTCCCTGTGGTGGCTTATGGACTGGAATATTGATAGCAAGTTATCCTTGCTGCATTTAATTCTGTGAATAATAGTGGTAGCAAGGGCTGTATCGCACTTCACAAAGAGCCTCAAAGGAAGTTATTCTGGCACAGCTGCCACATGATAGACTCAGTTATCCACAAAAAAAAAAAAAAAAAAAAAAAAAAAAAGCATTTCACATGCCCTGGAGACACCTGTTTTAGATGTCCATTGAGAAATGGCTATTATGGCATAAGGCCTATGAGAGTCCCGTGGCCTTCTGGAGTAGCAGGTGACAACGAGGAGGGGTAGATAGATATCCAAGGGCATCTCCAATGACACCAGAGCCCTACATGTTGTCAGCTGAATGAGCCAGTGGTGAATACAGTCAGTGGGATCTGGAAAATGGTTCATCTCAACCTAGACCAGATTTTGGTTTCAATTGCTCTTCAGATTAATACTCCATCTAGCACTACTGGGCATGTCCCATTGTGTCCGAGACATCCACATGGGCAGACAGGACACAGAGCCTTCAAGAGACCAAAGACTTTCAGGATGGGCAGCTGGCAGCCAGGAAAAACACAGCAGGGATCTCAAATAGCAATGGTTTCCTGAACTCTCTCTTAAATTTTACTCTTACTGTAATGACTTTAGACACATTACCCACCTGTTACCCATGGACACTTAACATATAGGGTCTACAAAGAGAAACTGAACATTATCCTTTACATTGCCTTCAGCACAGTGTTTTTGACTGTGTGGCACAGGAGAAAATTACCAAACAATGAGTTGCAGGAAAGCTGTCCAGATTCATCATTAGGATTAATTCAGGATGTTTTCATTCTGCTTAACAAAAAATAGTGTGAGCTGAAGCTGAGCTATTTAAAAATAACACCTCGTTCTTCTTCTGGACAGCTTTTTAAGAAAAAGCCATATATAGCACAGAATGACAATTTTAAAAAGATGTTACACTCGTGCTTTACAACCCTGAATCCAATAAAATTAGAAGATGTTCTTTTAGATGAGTGCATCTTTGTGAATTAAAGAAGAAATAACAACAATTCTGACTTCAAGCTTTGTGTAAAATACTTAATTTAAAAAAAAATGTGGTTGAATCATCAATACAGCGAAGTGAGTATTTTATGAACCACCACAAATTAGATTTTATAGAGGTTCTAAAATACCTCTTACAATTTATTTATGTCCTGACCTGCCCAGGTAGCCTAGCTGTGCTTGTTGTGTAATTTGTTCTTTATTTATGTGTTTTGTTTGCTCCTAGCCTCATCATTTGTGAATAGCAGTAAAACTGAGCAAACTGTATGGCTGTAAATCATGCATTTTAGCCTGCTACCTTAGGGTGTTGAGGACTCCTGTAGAAATAGAAAATTAAAGTATATTCAGCATCTTATAGAGTGACAATCAGTGTTCTGCAATTGATGAATATTTCTCCTGGAAAGAAAGGATATTATTTAGCGTACTATGCTATTAAAATATTTCCGGTTTTACTTACAATGACTGAAGCTGCTGAAGACTTTCAAAGTGATCCTCTGAGAGGTGAGAAAGTGGATTGAAAGACAAATTCCTAAAAGAAATAGAAACTGTTTCTAACTTCATTAAAAATAATAATAATAATAAAAAATAAACTATTACATTTAAATTCAGTTGGAAATTCTCATTTATAACTTACAGCTTTTGTAAATACTTCAGGTCTTTGAAAATATAACGTGGCAATTCTGTAATCCTGTTGCTGGACAGATCCCTTCAAGAAACAGAACGAGAAAACAGATTCAACCCCAATATTGCACCATCCATTTCAATATACAAACTTTCAAAACCCGAAGACACAGATTTCCTTCTTTTCATAGGTGAGGAGGCATACTACCTTACTTAAAAGTCTAATAGCAGCAAAATTATCTTTTTATCATTTCTTTGTTCATCCAATATTTCCTTGCTCTAATTTTATCCATAACTCACTTTGAAGCCAGTCGGTACAGGCACTGATGTTTGGCAATTGCTAAACATGGATCATTTTAGCTCTGATTCATCATACCTCATTCAGCTGAGGTATCTAATTTGGGAACCTGGTTGCCTGAGGGTCTCTGTATAATTTATGAACTTAATCATTGCTGAGAGGTGAGATGAATCAAGGCCTAATTACATAGATGTGAAGCTTTCACATTTAATATAGGTAGAGCATGGAAACAAAGCAAAATAAATACAAATCCCATGGTAAAGACTGTTTTTGGTGAACAAGCTGTTTGTTTCATGGAGTTTCCACCGTGCCAGAAGATCAGTGACTTTAACAAATGATACTAGTTGCTACTCTCCAACAGCCCGTAGCAGTCCGTTTCAGTCACTCACATCCTTCCAGCCACTGATGGCTCCCCTTCCAGCTTTCCCTTCTCTTTTGGCTTCTGCTCCTTCTGCAGCCATTCTCTGTCCCTGCCTAAACACACCATGCCAGATAACAAGATAACCAAGCCCCAGACGCAGCATGATGCTTCTGTGTGCAGGTGAGCCTGATGCATCCATGCTCATCCTTGGGGGAAGTGGCAGACAAGCATCTAAAAGTAGCTTAACATCTTAAAGCTAGTGAGAGGAGGCTGGTCCACCTCCATAAAGCAGCCATTGTGCCCCATATTATATTTCTATAGAGTTTACAGGGAATAGACTCTCAGAGTGATCCAATGAGACTCAGAAATGCTGTTGGCTCCAGAAGACCCAGGTGAAGCTGCCAGGAGGTGAAGGAGCCTGATGGTCACTTGGATACAGGGGGATCTTGTTTTTTAGGCCATACATTACAAACTGTGTCTGCAGCAAACCCCAGAAAGCCTCATAACCAGAGGTATCAGGTTCCCCTTCCCCGCGGTGCTGCCCAAGGCACTACACACAGCTCCCTCTTGCTGGCCTCTTCCTGGCCTTCAGCCTTTGCTTCTGCATGACCTCCTGGCCCGCCTTTAGCAGGAAAGGGACAACACACTCACAGATGACAGGCATTACTGCTCACACTCTATCATTTAAAAATAGACTGTAGAAAGCTCACAATTCCCCCAAATCGTTTAATGAGGAAAAGGTATTTGCAGGCACAAAGTGAAGTTGATTTCCACGAAGAACCCTGTAAAGGAAAATATGTATTAGCCTAAGTACCTAATGATTCAATATAATACACAGTGCTAATTTTGTGTTTCTGTCTCACTACCTGTCTTTATATTTTTCTAGTTGTATTAGACCTTCCATAGGACCCTGGCTATTTTTTATGAGCAGTAAAAGGTACAAGGTGTGTTGCAGTCACTGTGAAAGAAACCTACACAGGGTTAAGGAGTTAATTAAGTAAAACTGTCCTTAGCATTAATTAATAGTAAGCAATTAACTAAGTAAAAGAGCAACATGAAATTTTATTTGATTGAAAGCTCTGGGATTTGCTGTCCAGACAGAAAAGTTACATATTCAAATTTAGGTGCGTTGTTTTTCTTTTTTCCTTTTGCTCTCACTGGGTTTCATACCATCCCACTGCAGGGAATTCTCTTTCCTCACTGGTAAGACACCACACCAAGCAGAACAACAAGGAACACTTCATATTTCTGAATCTGTACACTTTTTTTCTTCTTGATCCTTCAGACCCCCCTTCAGATTCTGTTTTTCCATTGCTGTGTATTACATGAACTATAGCTGAATATAAAAAAGCTAGACTGTGCATTATTGTTGTATACAAAAATATTTAATTTTATCAGCAAAGATATTTTTTGCTTATTCCCTGCATGGGGACATGCCAGTCTGAAGGGGGAATGAATGCAACAAGAAAAAACATCTGCAGGTTGAGATTTGGGCATACTGTATTATGTTTGCTTTGTGATCAGACTGCAAGTCCCAGGACTTTATGGAGTTTGAAAAGCCTGGTACTCATGATCTGGTCACAAGGCAGAAATCATATAGTATGCTTATTTCTTATTCCCTTTGCTGAAACAAGTGATATCATGACAATTGCCAAAATGTTCCATGTGACTATGCTTACAATAATTCATTTAATTGTAAAGAATACCTCCCTGACAAAAGCACAACTGTCCTGATTAGGCTTTATAAATTGGGACAAATACTGTGTTGAGGACTGAGTCACACATATTCAAAAGGTTTTTATTGCTTTGTTTTTATGTCTTTTACTTACAATACCGTGAGCACATCACATTCTAGGAAGGTGGAATTAGTTAAGGTCTTAATACGATTGCCTTCAAAATCCCTAAATAACAATAAGGAAACTGTTATTCATGAGTCGTAGAATGATTTTGCAGGAGGGAGTACAAGCTCTGGAATAATCTTCTTTTTATGTCCCTCCTTTATTTATTTCTTCCAAAATTAGCCCCAGTTTATTATCTAGTTCTGAATATGAATGTAAATGTCAAAAAAAGCAAAGTATAGCCCTTTCTTTGTTGTTATTTCATCTCTATTTATGGCCCAGCTCACCAACCCTTTCAGCAATAGTAAAGTAATACATTTTCATTTCTCATATGTAGTCTGTGTACCAGAATCAATAGAGGCCACTAGGTGGAGATTTTATATTAATTGCAACGTATGTCTGTGTATCCTAAGTTATACTGAGGGTAAACATATTCACAATAACTTATTTCATTTTCTTTGGTAAATTGAAGTGAAAGACAGAATTTTGCTAAGCTCATGAAAGTCATGAGAACAAGAAGCCGCTCTAAAAGTTTATGTTGGCAGAGGATTGTGATGTCTTTCAGATAGGCATTTGAGACATGAGGTTCAACATTGGCAAAGGCTCTACTATTTTTAGAATGTTACACCTAGCTTGGACTAACACACACACAAAAAAACGATGAATTTTTGTCTTCACAGAAAATTATATAATAATTTATCAAAGGAAACTTTCACATGATTTACTTACATCCAGTTAATAAGAGGCGTTTGACTACAGATCCTCTTAGGAAGAGTCTCAAGTGAATTGTTTATCATTGATCTTCATAAATTAAAATATGGTTAGAAAACAAGATGTTTTATCATACTTCACAGCAAAATATGTAAGTGTAAGAAAGATATGCAAATGTAAACTTTTGAGAAAAATCCAAGATTAGGTTAGTTACATTGCTTTAAAACTTAAGGCAAATTTAGATTTTACAGAACAACAGGAAAAAAAAAAAAAAGAAAGGAAAAAAAAGAAAAGATTAAGTTGCCGGTAACAAAACATGTTTAGTATCAGAAAAATATTTGTTAGTTCTTAATATATATATATATATTTAATGGATACATTGAATGGCTGAGAAATATGCTGAATCATATTGATTTGATCACCCCCCCCCCCAAAAAAAAGACAAAAACAACAAACCAACAAACAAACAAAACCATGCGTCCATTAAAAACGTTAAATCCTCAGTACTGGTACTGTAGGTTTTCCACATGTGCTTTGACCTATCTCAAGCTCTTTCCCATGGGAGCTGGTAAGGGTATGGAGGTGTTTCAGTTCTCCATGTTGCTAATGCCAGCTGTGGTGGCCGCAGCTGCCTACCAGGAGCTTAGCTGACACACCCAAGTCATTGGTTAATTAAAGACACAAAGTTTTTCATCTTCTCTGCCCTGAGCCAAGGGACTATTAGCAAAAAAAATGCATTTTCCACTAGCAAAACCAAATTATTTATTTCCCTGGATACTAATAAAAACAGCTGCTATGTTTTATGAGAAACTGCAATTGTACTTCTCAGGTGCTGATTTACTTGTTGAGGGTGGTGGAAGCAGCTTATATGATATCATTTCTCCTTCCTGCACACTCTAATCTCTGTCTGAAATGTATTTTTCTGTTATAGTTATCACAGTGGGATCTGCATGGTGAATTATCTCAAAACCTAGATACTCTTCATTTTCTAAAAGGAGAGGCTAGGTTTCTCCAGGTTGTATTCAAGAATTTTCAGTTTGGATCATGAGCTTCTTATAGGTGTTCAGGGAAAAGAGATATGATCCTAGACAGTTTTACAACTTCAAGAATGTGCTTTAGTTTTAACTGAAACATAATTAGGCTGCTCCTAGCATGAAAAATGCTTGTGAGAAATCCACATTTGAATCCAGAATAGGTAAGTATTGGGAGTTTGCAAGTGTGACTCCTTCATAAAGGATATGCTTGGGAAAAGGAAGGAATATGGAGGAAAAACAAAAAGATAGAAGAGAAAGCTACTTGGGTATCAAAAAATATCAATATGAAAATGTGTAAGAGCAGTACTTACAGGAAAAACAAAGACTTTAGGCCAGTAAATAACTGCTGTGAAATTTTCGCTATTGGGTTATAATCCAGGATTCTGGAAAGAAATAATAGTTGGATTTTTTTTTTCTTTCTTTCTACATCAGTGGTCATTGTAAGGAAAGAGCGAAGAGAAGGATGAAATGAGCAAACCACAAAGAAGCTTCTTGTCTGCAATTCCAGAATAACTAGGCCTAGAAAATGGACCCAGAAAAACTAGAGCTCCAAAAATTGAAATGTAGTCTTTGTAACAGAAATAAGGAGTTGCAGGCTGTAGTCTTCACAATATTTTTGTGCAGAATGCCATGTACAAACATAGATTTACTGCCTTGTTTCTTTCCTTTTAGACCAAAGCCAGATATGCATACATTGCCAGAAATGAATAATACTTTTACAGACAAGGAGAAAATGGGTACTCACAGCCATTTCAATTTCTGTAGATCTCTGAATACCCCAGGTTTCAAGCTGGTGATGCAGTTATGGCTGAGATACCTGTTGACAAAGAGTGTAACACTGGAACTAAAATAATGCTATCTAAAACTTGGTAGACTAATTTTAAAATGAGGAAGCCAAAAACATTCAGACATGATGAGAGCAACCAGAAAGATAACCAACTGTGACAGGCAACATTGGATTTTAAAATGCTGTATTTTAAGTTTGCTATCTCATAAAAGGCTGTCTGCTACTGCAAGGGCAATAGCATTTGACTTAATGCTTTTTAATATTTTATATGTGGAATGATGCTGGGTAAAGCATTAAAAATGTGCTTTTATGAATAGCTTTGTGCTGCACAGGGGTGGATATGTTTTGCTGTGACGAATGGACAACTTTTGCCTAGGTCTTATACATATACTATTCTAGTGTATGTATAAGTCAAGTAGTAGTAAAAAATATTGTGCATTAATACACACTAATCTATCAAAATGTCAATACCTGTAGTTTGTTATTCCAAACTTGATAAGAAGCCGTACAGGCTTCATAGCCTGATTTTCAAAGACACTGAGCTTTTATCAGCTGTTGGAAATTGTAGGGTACTTGGATTTTGAGAAATACTGCCTATAGTGCTATAAATACCAAAATACCATGAATACCATATTGTGGAAGGATGTTTGCTCTGCGATACCCAAGAAGAAATGTGTGATATAAAAAGGCAAAACAAGGGCAATACTGTACTCACAATTTCTGAAGTTTGTATAATCCAAAGAATGCTTTCCTCGATATTGTCTGGATGCAATTGTTCTGTAGAAATCTGGTAGAAAAGGTAAGAAAACCAGGATAATCATGTCTTATTAACTTCTTAGAATTGCAGATGTTTCATAATCCCCTAGTTATCCCCTTCTGCCATTTTAAGCACACTACTGAATTAATGCCTGACGTAACACCACTGAAGTCAGATTCAGTATTTTCCACCAGAGCAGACCTTCCTAATGACTTCTATGAAGCTATTCAATACGTGTCTGTCTCCAGGCAGTGTCATTCCGATTTCTTCATTATGCTTTTGGAATAGAATATCATAGGGTATAAAAAAGAAGGTGCAAAATAGAAAGCACTGGAGGCTGGGAAGAAAAGCCAATACTGTTCGAGGGTGCAGGCATATTATTTTGAATTTTATGAAAAGTAGAAAATAGTGAGGCCATCCTTCTTGACACTATTGTGTTAATGTACATTGAATCTGGTGATGCACCTCTGCTGAAAATTAGTGGCATATATATTTTATTTATATAAAATTGGTTCTAGCACCCTGACCACTCTTCAAATTATACAGTCCTTTCCCATGGAAAGGCAATTCTTGAAGACTGCTAACCTCTTCTGGATGGATGGTGGTGTGAGATGTCATTAGGAGCTATCTAACAAAAGGCATACACCATCCAATCCAAAACAAAAGGTAAGCTAAAATATTGTGTATTTATGATTTTTATGACGATTTACCTTATCTCTGTCATATGAATTCTTAGCCTTGGAGTTGTCCCTATTTTCTCAGGTAGACCACATACTTGCTAGCTTTGTATGTAAGCCTTAATTCTGTAAGAATTTATCTGAGGGAGATGCCAGTTACAGGGCTGGCTGATTATTTATTTATTTATTTATTTATTTATTTTTGTTATTAACAACAGCCATATTAAAAAGGACACAAGTCATTCTACCTCATAATGAAATATATCCAAACATCTCACTTCTTCATAACTCAGTGGAAGGCAGACTGGTTCCTACAGGAACTTGGAGGAAGCTGTATTGGAAGCTCTCCAAGTAAAATTCCAATAAAAAGGCCACCTTACTATATAAAGAACATGGAAGACACTATCCAGCTTGAAAAAACGTACCAGTGATCTATAAGAGGACTGACTACATAGTAGAACTTGCCATGTGTGCAGCTAATTTCATAATTTGTGTTTGGTTTCCATGGTATCGTGGCATCAAAAAAGAAAGACAAGGGAAAAAATTTAAAGATGTGTTATTTAACCTTTTAAAACAGTAAGCTGCAGTTTCATCACCGAATGGCAGTGGTGCTTATAAGGCAGATTTATTTTCTGCTTACTGATTTTTCTGTGCCAGGAAGGAAGACCAGATCTCTGTGTTTTGTATATGAAGCTGCCCACATCTGTGCCTCTCTGGTTAGACTGGCAGACCAACATGATCAAAACATGCATTTCAAAAGCAAGTGCTGTGCTACACTGTTAAAAAGTGATCACAGAGGTGACTGTGCATTTATTTTATGCATTTCATGCAGTCCTGGACTCATGTAATGCTTTAATAAACTGTCAAGATACTTACATTTTCTTCACCTCTGTGTACTTGCTGAAAACTTCATCTGGAAGAGAATGGATCTGGTTGTGTGCAAGCGACCTAAAAGTAATCAGTAACTGATGTTTAAACACGGGCTCAGAGTCTAAAATGGTCTTTGGCTGCATTGCATTGCATTTCTTAACACTGGGCGCATTACTTCAGGTGCATCACACTGCCTGGGAAGCCTGGTAGCCTCCTCAGCTTCTTTGTCATCTGTCCTAATTGTTTGAATCCCAGGTGAAGCTTGAGTGCCCTCCCAGGATTAGCTGAGAGAAGACAGTTCTCAGTTTGATCTCTTTGGAAAGCAAATGTACTTGACCACTTGAACAAGCTAACTGAAAGCCATCCAAATTCTTTACTCAGTTTTAGGATGGCCTCTTCTAAATATTTCCCTTTGCTGATCCAGGCAGATCTTTGGGAATTTCCCATGCTACCAAGGATTCAGCCTTGTATGCATTTTCACAGCCTGTAAAACTGGAGCTGGCAAGCTGAAATAGGGAGCTCTGAATCATCATTAAGAAGCAATAATCCTGAAATTCCTGCTGTGGTATCTTCAGCAATATTTGGTGGGTGCCCATTACACGAGTGCTGGCTGCACAACCAGGGATCTTTATTGAGCACCCTGGGGCCCATAGACTTGAAGCAACAGGAATGACAAACCCAAGTGGCATTCAGCTCACCTAATTGTAACGTGGACAGTGCAAAATCCTCTTCTCAGCTAACACCCAAACTCTCTTTAGGGGAGAGAAGTAAACACAGGCTGTGTGCAATTCATACAACCTGTATTAGATGACTAGCTTACACTGTTGACACATATATTTTGTCAAATTAATTCCACCCCAAAGTGGATCTTGTAGCCAAACACGCACAGCATTCACTAGATACTAGTAAATCCCTAGTAAGTACCTGTAGTGAGCTGCTCTTTTCTGCAGTCTATGAGTACAGAGGGCCCGCACTTGGTAGTACAGCACTGTGCAAAATGTGTTTACACATATCTTTATTTCTAATACAGCTTTATTTTGGAGAGCAAAAGGGACTCCACTTACAGGACGGTTACATTACTTGAAACAAGTGGGACGGACTTCAGATTAACTGCAGCACATTCCAGTTCTGTTTCCATGCAGCTGCAGCCTTCTGGGTATTGGTGGAGACCTAGGAAAAGGAATCCTTGAGGAAATGCCTTATATATATATTTGTCTTATACCCACCAAGTACTTCTGATCAGACGGAGTGTCACTCTAAGACCCCCTTTTAGAAAAGAATTGGACATTAAGATGTCTAACCTGCCCCCTTCCCCAAATTACCTTTGTAAGGTTCACCTATCAGAAAGGCCACAAAAATGGTGCTGCGCCTCCTGGGGCTGCAGCACTTTACACATAATGAACTCAGACATAGCTAAAACAAAAATCAGGTTTAAAATCCTACTCCTCATAAATACAGTACCAGCTACAATAAGGGTAACTGAAAGACAGCATGTACTCGATACATATATATAAACATATAGATATGTACACAAATGAGAACATCTGAGAAACTGCTGACACAACAGTTTCCACTGGAGAACGCAGATTAGTTAACCTCACTGAGAAACTAGATGCTTTGATTTTAGTGCGGACAAGCGGGAACACAACATCTAAACTTGCTTCTTTCTTGCCACGATGCTGTCCTTGCTTGCTGCAATTAAAGGCTTTTTGGCTGCCCCTCCTTGGCAGGCCATCTGAAGAGCTGTCTCAGAACTGTACTACTTTGACTAAGCTGGGGCTTTGGGGCTTATGACTCCTCATCAGTAGGCAAGAAAAATATTTTAGAAGGGTTTAATGTAAACCACTTCAAGATTTTTAAGTCTTTGTTTCACAAAGAAACCTTTTTTTTTCTTTTGTTCCAGAGTGAGATGAAAACAATTATTAAATTTCCAAAAGTTTCCAAAAATTTAATTACTATTTTCCTGCAAGTCTGCAAAGCTGCAACCTGGCACTAACAAGTATGCTCCACACAGCTTCACTCTGCTCTGCCTGCTGTGCATGCAAAAAGCTCTGGGAAGCCAAAGGAGTTCCCTGAGCTCATCTAAAATTCCAGCTATCTCTATAATTATAGTAAATATGTATATGCAGTGAAAAGTCTTAGAAATGTAAAATAGTTTGAGGATACTAATAAGGGTGTTATAGTGCACTTAGGAGTAAGTCAGAATGGCAATGAAATGGAAAAAGCAGCAGTTACTTACAGCATTCTTCTGATAAATCCAGATAATTAGGTTTTCCACGAACCATACCAAACATACTTGCCCATCCACTGTTATCTCCTATAAAAAGTGTTAACATTTGTCATCTATACTTTAAATTCTACATCAACTTTTAATGAAAACCAGAACGTTAATACCAGAGAACAAGTGTTTTAGCTGTGGGGTGTATCTGTTTTCTATTTGTTTTCTGATACGGGATGTAAGCAAAAGTAAATTTTCAAAATGATTGTTTTGATCGTCTTTTCTCTTGATTATGAGTATCAATTATAATCCCAAATCAAGAAATCTCGTGCAAATTGAATGTCAGAAGTGCTCCAGACTGTGAGCACGGCAGAGAGAAATCTAAAGATGATGTAAAATATTATTAGACAAAAATAACTGAAGGGTAAAATAAAATGATGAATATAGCAGAGAAACTCATACTGTAGTACATGGTATTGCATGGGAAGTTACAAATTATTTACAGTGAAAATCTACATGATGGGAGTAGACAAGACTGAAAGTGACTCAGTAAAAACCAGGAAGTGCACACCAATTTCAGTAAATGAATGCACGTGGTGACCTCAGATTTCAGAAAACCATGGAAAATAATGAGAACAGATCATGACTGGAACAGTGAAATGAACAGGCAATTTTACAAGTTATATTATATTTGAGAGAAAACAAGTTAACATTTATATAGCATAGATTTTTCAATAGGCTGGCAGAAGATACAAATCTCTATTATATATGGAGAATATCAGCCTCTGGAGCAATCAGTACACCAAAGTGAATTTTGGAGTTAGCAATGGCACTGGAAACGTGCCACATGGAAAGTCACAAATACAAAGGACCCCATTCAAAGATGGTAGCTGAGGGGTGGTGGTAAAGAAGAAGGAAAGAGGCACAGGTGGTTTGGAATACCTAGAAAGAAGAAAAAAAAGTGAAAGAGATGTCAGAACTACACTAGGAAGCAGGACTGGAGGGAGGATAAAAAGCAGGAGATGACAGTAGAGTTGACACTGACCCAACATATTTTAGAGTCTCACAAGTCAAATGCGATTTAGAGGAACCATATTGCAAAGCAGGGATCATTTCTTAGCCAAAAGAAGGAGATCAGTGTCATTGACCTGACTTCCTCATAGCTCTTTTGGATTGAGAGCAAGCATGGAGATCAGTAAGACAAATGGTGGTATGACCACCACCAAGTTCACATGTGCTCATGCACATATACTGACATATGTGTATAACTAAAACTCTTAAAACAGTTAAAACCATCTGCTATTGAAAAGTCTTGCTGAGTGCAAGAACCCCTATTCATCTGTGGGAGCCCATGCACCCACTTTGAAGAATTCCCCACACAGATGTGCAGTGATTATCCCCTCTCTATAGCAGAGGACCATGCAGGAATTTTACCCCTGGAGTCTGCCTGGGGCATGCCTTTAGTTAGTTGGCATGGTGTCAGCATGCCAACCAGCATCCTGACCAGCATGGTGTAATTCCCTCATTCATTGGAGAAATTAAAATATTCAATCACACTGAAAACCCCAGACTTGTCAGGCTTTCAGATCATCTGAAGGCTGTTAATGATTCCATGTGTATTAGCTGGAGGAACACATCCCACAGCTAGATTTTGTGTCTGCATGCTTACAGATGTTGCTGCACTTACCACAGTTCTCCTCATCTGCACCATTCTCACAGTCATTTATGCCATCACAGTGAAATGCCCGTGGGAGGCACGTTGTATGATTTCCACATGGAAAATAACCCTTTTGGCAGACCACATCAACTGAAATGCCTTCCATCAGCCAGGACTCTGAGAAAATATGGGAAGACATTTCCTCTAGAGCAGAGCATGTTGAAAATTAGAAGGGTCTGATGAAGCTACAACCACTGCATGCGACAGAGTAATTTCTTTTTACACTTTAAAGTATTCTGCATGTCTTTTTAATTTGTTATAGCATCATCTAGAAACGGCTTTCTGCAGCTGGAATCTAGGAGAGACATTTAAAAGTGTGTTTGCTTTTCTCCTCTCTTTTTCTTTATCTGCTGAACACATTGCTAGCCAAAAAGAAAAAAAAAATGCTTATCAGTATCCTTTCCTGGTAGACTGATTCCTTGATGGTGTGAACATTACATTGCAAACCATGGCAGTGGGTGGACAGGGCAGTGGAATTTTGGTGCTCCTGGCACAGGGAGATGGAAGTCTTACGTGGAGAGAGAATTTCCAGCTGGAGCACGTGGAAAGCCACTTCCCATGCTGAAGGCGGCTAGGCAACAGAGACGTGCCCACTTGCACATCAGAGAGATGCAACTTGTAAGACTTAATGCACACAACTGCAGTAAAACCTTTGAGCGATTTGCAGGTCAAATTTTGATATGAATCTGCAAAGCACGGTCTCAAATTTATCACTTTACTTTTGAAATGCTTTTTACAATAATGCAATTAGATTTATAGTCTTGTAAATCATCGATTCAGACAAGATGTTAAAAGCAAGATAGTAGTTTTTATTTCCTGTATCAGTACACATAACAAAAGACTGGATTTCTGCAGAACTTTTGCAGGAAATCTGCTATATTATTCTATTACAGCTATGGAGCATTTACAAAAGCACTTTTTTCTTTCCACAGAATTTGCAGGATATATTATGAAAATCTAATAAAAGAAAACCCTTTTCTTAAAAAAAAAAAAAAAAAAGCTAAAAAAAGGCAGAATTAAACAAAATGTAGTAAAGCTGTTCTGTTTCTTTTTAAAAATTATTATTTATTTTTTTGTATTTTTATTACTCAACAAATTCTTTGAAAAGTGTAACTCAAGTTTGACAAAGCAAATTGTATTATAATCTCAGTTGAACCGATGGAGATGCCTGTGGACCCACCTTGCAAAGGCAGCCATGCTTAATTTGAACTTAGACACATGAGACCCCCATGGGACTATACACAAGATTGAAATGAAATACATGGGATAAAATTGCAGGCAGAAATGACTAAAACACAGTGAGGTAATCCAATTCATATGAGGCCAATGGACAATTAGGGGCTATATAGCATCAGCACATATAGAAAGAGCAGAAATACAGCTAAACAGTGATCTTTAACAAGTGAGTATGTTTTAGTTTTATCTAAATAACGCTCTCCTAATGATAGTACTTTTTGTATGATACAAAGAATTGGAGTTACGGCATAAGACAAGAGGAGATGAAATATGTAAGATGAAATATGAAATATATAAGTCCAAACTGAGACTTGATATCCAATTTCTCTTCATTTTGGAAAAAAATCTCGTCAAGATATGCCTTGCCTTCTGAAGTGAGATACTGATAACATCCTCTTCTTATGTTATTTCAAAGACAGAGGAAAAGCTGTAGACTAGTGTTTCTGAAGGTTCTTGCTGGGACACAATACGTCAATAAAAACAGACTGGTAAAACTGTACATCTTCACTATTTTGAATAATATTGCAATTAAACTGTGATAGTTTGCTGTTTTCCTCAAAGTTCTTATGCCGCTGCCAGTATTTTTAACTCATTTTTTTGTGTGCCAGACATTGCACGAAAGTTGGACTGGAAAAAGCTTTCTTCCTGTATTTACTCAGGGACAGACAAAGCATTGTAATGAAGCATTTTTTCAAAGTTCACATATATGCTCAGTATGGCCTGACATTGTCTTTCCAGGGGACTGAGTGTGTCCCTGATCTCTCGAGAAGCAAACAACAAATTGCATGTGGGGTGGTGGGTGGAAAATTCAACCTGAGCCTCTCTTCACTCCCAGCAGTCAGTTAATTGCTCTCATGGACAAGAAATCAGCTGCTACCCAAACAGAAGGGGCTTCTTCAGTTTTCTCTTTGTCTCTACATTCATTGTAACTTGTCTTAGTTTGCTTGTTCATCAAGTGTGCTCTATTTATGGCTCTGGTGGATCCAGTTTCTCCTTTCCCACTTCCCAGTAAGGCTCAGGATCTGGTGGGCATCGCATCCTCTCTCATCGGTATCTGCAGTGCTGGATGGAGCAGCTCATAATTTAGGAGGCTCATAATTTACTACCCCACAGACAGCACTTTGGCTGATGAATAGCTACAGATAAAAGTGGAAGCTTTGCTTTCAAAGCAATAATACCATAAGAGCACTCCTTTGTTCACCATGTGATAAAATTCAATTTTCAAATTTCTGCCTATGATGGAGCCGCTCCTTCTCTGGTTACTAGCAGATTTCCCCCTGTTTCTCGCCATAAATTTATGAGTGGCACAAATCGACCAAACAATATTGCACATTACCGAGGATCAGCTGGGTTCGTGCAATATGTGCACAGTTCTCAAGCATGCTGCTGTTATTCAACATACTTTAATGGAACAAGTCTATACATTGATTGCAAACTTAATAGCACAAGCAAAGTACGTTGGCTCAGTAGCTGTGGTTGTAAGAACAGTTTTGTTTAAAGTGGAAAAAAACAAAACATTCTCTGCAAATGTCCCTTGCAGTAAGACAAGATTTCAGAGGGATAAAATCCTGGTTCTGGAAGCTCCATGTTGAACCAACTCTGCTTGGAGCTGTTATAATGCACATAATTAAGGCATTTTTCAGGTGACAACAGCCTTTTTGATACTGTCGTTAGTGCTCTCAGGTCACTGTGAGAGCAGACAGGCCAGCTTGCTTCACTTAGCTTCAAAGTCCCTGAAATCAGATCATTGATTAGGGGCTCAGCGGAAGCTCAGCTATGGTTAAGTTCAGCATTGCTTAGGAAGGAGAGATGAAAAACAACAATGAATCATAAAAACAAAAGTGAAACAAAAATGAATCATAAACACATTGGATTAAATTAAAAACAAACAAAAAAAAAACAAAAAAAAACAGAAACGGAGACAGAAATTGTTACATTTCTGGATCCTGTTTCAATGCTCCTGTTTCAACACACATTAAAACACACAGAAAAATGTGCACAGAACTAAGTTTTCTTAACTATTCTTTTCCACTGATGTTTTTTTTCTAGCTGGGAAAAGAGTTGATTTTGTATTAAATTTTCCATGGGAAAAAAAAAAAAAACACTATAGATTCAAATCACATATTAAAGAAATATCTGGTGAACTGCAAGAACTTGTGCCATACAATTTTTGAAATTATGTGCATTGTCCATGTTAAACATCCACATAACAGCCTGAATGGTGAGCAGGATTAAAACAACAGTGCAAATTACTTATCATCAGTTTGTGAAATTTTTAAAAATCTAAAAAAAAAAATAAAAAAATAAAAAAATGATGCTAGTAATCTTTTTTTTTTTTTTTTCTTTTTCTTTTTGTCATGAATCTAAAACCTGCTTGCTTCAGGGTTCCTGTATTTATTACAGTGACAGCCTCTTCATCCACAATACTCCATCCACAGGGAAACAGCATCCCTGACCTCTCGCTTTGAAGTGAATTGTACCTTTACCAGGTTATTCTTTTCCCTGGTTGAAAAGTGAGTCACACCATAATTTATGATCGGCAGTTGTATGACACTTAACAACGATTAATTGTCACATTTATAATATATGGTGGATTTTGTTGTTGTTATTGTTTTTTTATTGCCAGAACTTAACTGATCACTGGCAAGCATTGGCACCATTATTAAGGTCTGGACTATAACACTGAGAAGCAATTCCTCACTGAAGAGGTACTAGAGCTGCTGTGAACAGCAGTTCATTAAAAAGAAAAGAAAAAACGTAAATAAAAAGGCTCAAAAATCTGGGATTTAATATTTTATTCTTAAATTCATGAAGCATAGAATCAGTAGGCAGTGATATATAAAGTCAGAGCCCACTGTTTGAGATGCCTGTTCTCTCAGTCACACCAGAAGATCCTCCTGGGCTTCCTATCAGCTCAGACAGATGAGACGTATTCACTTGTTCACATTTTAATCACTGATGTTTCAGGCACAGTTTGGCTAATTAGCATTAATTGCAAAGGCAGGACTCTGATTTGAATAGCTCCCTTTCCACCCAGCAGCATGCCAGTTTTGTTTCTCCAGCATGCCCAGGACGCTGCACAATTACTTTCCACAGGTCTTGACATGTAAGGTTTCCTTTTGGCTGGAACACCCGGTGTCCCAGTGGCTGCTGGAGAGAGATTTGGGGGAATAAATACCAAATAAAGTGAAATAAAATAAAATAAAAATGGGGGGAGAGCTGCTTGTCATCAGCCGTTAGAGGGCAGCAAAACACCACCTTTTTAAGCAGCATCGATTTATTCACGCTAAATACGAAGGGCACTTTTTGAAGGTTAACCAGCCGTTCAAATATCAAGAGTGTTTGTAATCTAGTGATATTTCCCACTCGTTTAAAGTGGACTCATATATCTAAGAATTTCAGAGTCCGTAACTAAACAGCCTCTATTCAATACCCATTTTGCAATATAGATGTTTTTCCTTCGAGACCTGCTGCAGATGTGGCTTTCCCAGATGTAACTGCATCTTATAACATTCCCAAAGTTGCTCTACTTACTACATATACATTTTTGGCAACATTTCAGAGGAAAGGGCAAGACTGAAAACGTGCAGGGGCACATCATTCATTCACTTCATATTTCCGTACCTCTTGAAACTGTTAGTGAGGACAAAACACACAACAGAGGAATGCCCTCTCTGACTTGTATCCCCTTCCCTGCGATGCTTCCCTATACCTGTGTCACCGTGGGCTTGGTCCCCCTCTAGTCTGAATGCTCTGATGCAAAATTGGCTCAGCCCTTATTGTCTGTTATGGAAGGGGAGCAGATGAGAAATAATGACCTTTTAGTAATGCAGCCGTTTGCTTGTCTGCTTTTTTATTTATGGAAAAAGCAATTTGAAAGAACAGAAGGGATATTAATATTTTTTCTAACTGTCCCAAATAAATAAATATACATTTCATGGTGTGTAAATAAGGAAGATAGTAAGGGGGTGGTGGGGGTGGTGATAAGCTACTTCCAACTTTTGTTTCAGCTAACCAGACTTGTGACAATGGAAGCAATACATTAATATGTGGAATGGAAAGTTGACTCATTAGCTATATTGTCTTAAACTCAGTTTTGGAAAGATAATAAAAAGAACTTTACATTTAAATAAAAATTTTACATTAGTGCAATGTCCTTCAGTAATAAGCAAAATAGCAATTTAGAAGTAGATATCTTTAAATAGAGTATTTAATAAAATTCAATACATTCTAATCATGCATATTCCACTCCTTTATAACTGGTTGTCTACAGAACAAATAATATATTCTCTCATACTTGTTTTCCATTTCTAACAGGCTGGCATTTTTTAAAAAATTATTTTCTTCCTAGTAATACACTTACCATTTCATTTTCTTACTTTGATAACACTCTGCATTATTAGAAAAAAAAAAAAAAAAAAAAAAAGCTATTTCATTAAAGAACTTTTCACAAGCTTAAGAATTGCCACTCATGAGCTAATTACAGTGAAAACCATCTATTCACTTTTCCATTATGCTTCAAGAATTTCTAAGCATAAGAAAACTATTTATTATTATTAAAAATGAGTGTAGGAACTGAAATGTTTTAATTTTTGAAAAATTGTTTAAAAGAAAGACTGTAGCTTCCACTTGTATATTGTTACTAAACTAGTGTTTCCAGTGAAAAAGAAGTTTTCTCATAGAAGCAATATTTTAGGCAATATCATTTCCGAGATTCAACATGCTTGCTTAAATGTATCGTTCTGTTTTTAATTTGCTTATACCAAAAAGATTCGCTTCACTGAATTACCACAAGTTTTGCTTAAATTGGAAAATACCTATGAATTGGAAAATACCTATGAAAACTTAGTCGCTAAGTTAAATGTTTCTCTTTTTTTTAACTAAGATGTAGAAAATGTTCTATGTTACAGGTGTGAAGCTTGCTGATCACAACGTTTCATTACATTAAGTATTTTTTCAGAAAGCATAGCTTTATCATTTAGTTTTGTATCCAATAAATTTTATCAACATTTAAAGTAACCTGGCTGGGCAATTCAATCATTTTACAAAATCAGATTTTCTCACTTGCTTTAAACTTTTTTTACCCCTAAAAATATATTTAACAAAACCATCTGAATGAAAATCCCTTACCAATTCCTCATTTTAAATGAAATTTCTCATTAATTCCTCACCGTGCATGGCAATCCCTGACTGCATCCCAAAAGGCACTCAGGCTTATAAAGAATTAAGTGAGAAGCGGTCTTACCTTTGATTCCTAACAGAAGAACAACACGGAGCAGGAACAACATCCTCAGCAGCCCAGAGGGGACAGGATGGGTGAGGTGATGAGCATGGTCATGGAGCCGTGCTCTACTCTGGACCCCTCGCAGCTGCCCTCCTGCAGAGCCCCAGCCAGGATGGGATGCGTGGCACCGAGCATGCTCCCAGTCCCTGCTCCCTCTCACCCACCAGGTTGTCAGCACTTGTCATAAACCATCGCAGACGTTTTGTCTGGTTCCTGGTTTGCCACTGCTTGTGCTTGAGAAAGAACGCAAGGGATTCCGATTTTACTGCGTTCACAAGTCATTTCCAACACGGTGATTTCTGGAGATCCGAGGTGTTTCTTTACATACGAAGTTACTTTTATAAGGAAAATGAAAGTCTCTAAACAGTTTGCTGTTGTTATATCACAGCTGGGTTTACCGAACAAAGATGTCATTCTGATTTTTTAGTTACAAAGCCAACTGAAAACTAACACCCAATTGCTTAAACATGCCATTAAACACCGTGCAGAGCTGCGCCACTGAACCCAGCCCCTTTGCTGTCTCCAAGAGTGATTTTTCTCAAGAGATTTTCTCAAAGTAAGCTCATTACACTTGTGCCCTAATTATTATTATGAAAAGTTAATATTTTTCTGCCCTGTGTTATGCCAGCCTTTCTTTCCTCAATGAAAACTTTTATTATTATTATTATTATTATTATTTTCCCTAAAAGAGGATACCACAGACATGTGGAAGATCTTTTCCTACACCACTATCTGTATTTAAAATTAAATAAGGCAGACACATTCTTTTAACATTAATACATCATTTCATATAAGTTTGCAGTGCATTTAACCAATATACGTGACGAGTGATGCTATGTTCTTCCATGTTATATTGTGACTTAATTGGGGAAAATCAATGCAAAAAGACTGTAGCACATTGTATAACCTGAAATTATGGATAACTTTTGTCTACAATACTTTGAAATATAACAGCTAACAGAATGCAAAAGAATGCAAAAATCTTCAGAAATAGGGACTACAAAAATGTGATGTGTATTGTAGGGTCTACGCCTTACAATAAAAATTACCCAGAGTTGGAGGGCCAAACAGCCATTCACTTCTATGCAAGGCAAAGAACAATTTAAGTGAGGATGGAGACTCATGCAAGAATGTATTTGACTTAAGCTATCACAATTATCTTAGAGGCATTTACGATCCCAGCCCACGGTGCTCTTTATGTTGAGTGTGGGAGGCAAATGAAGGTGGGAGTGGGATGTGGCACATTTCCACCTGCATTTGGTAGTGCTGTGTAGCACTGCAGAGTTTCTGCAGTTTCTGAAACAGCAGGTGGAAATGTGGACACTTACCAGCGTTGCAGTGTGGAAGGTGACTGAAGTCAGCATAGGTGGAAAGGCCTAAAGGTGCCTTGCTTGACACTGTTTGGCTCTGCCTTTGTTTTGCACATCCTATCCTCCCAGGCACTGCCTATTCTAAAAGAAGAAGTGCATGGCATTTGGTTTCAGCACATGGAAATTAAAAATATAACAGAGGGTCATGCAGGATTATGTGGGAATCACATGAAACAGTGAAGTGAATGTCATTGCTGGTTGTTGGCATCCCATTCCTAGCAATTTGTCTGTTCAGGGGACTGAGCTGTAACCAGCTGCAAAGGAGAACTGCCCTGCTTGTCTCTCTGCTTTGGAACAGTGTTAAATTCACATACAGGGTCTTTTCTGGGGCCTTCAGTTTGAGGGATGTGTCACAACAGTAGAAGAGATAACGCCCTGCCTGTGCCACAGGAGGGACTGATGAAATCACTACCAGTCTTTTATGTCTTTGCTTACCTGTCGTTGCATCAGTGATAAAAATGGCAAATACCTATTACCAGAGGATAATGCCTGTTTTTGCTGTCCTGATGTAGAAGTCTGGGTTACAGCTTAGTGTAGAAGACACTGAATATATTTCGGGCCTGTACTCACTGAGTTGAATTTTTGAGCTAAGTAACGCATTCAGGCCAAATGCTGATCTCCGCACAGAAATCAGTAATCTGTATATAGAGGGCTTCTGTAGAAGCCTCAGACCTTTCAGGTGTCTTTTTTGTGTGCCCAGACTCTCATGCCTACCAGCATTTCTCTTAACGCTATGTAATCTCCCCTTTTCCTTCTCAAAGCCACTTGCAAGCAAGGAAAAAAGCTACCAAGGACTGAAGAGACCTCTACATCCTAAGAACTGGTATTCAAAGGGGAATGTGAAGTAATGCCATAGGACTGTGTCCAGGAACACAGGGACTTGACTTTTAAGGTCAGTAGTTCTTAAAATAAATCGTGGACATGTAGGAAAGGTGTGGGCTGAAGTCATAAAAAGGTGATGCGCAGAGGAAGCCTTACCCCACTTGATGGTCTCTCAAGTGCTGCAAGGAGTGCAGTTGGCAGGTTCAACAGCTAGGGCCTCAGTCCTGTCTACTGCCAGCACAGAGGAAAGACTACAGTGGCTGAAACCACACACACAAAAAAAGAGCCCACTGGAGGAGAAGAGGAATCCAGAAAAAGTAACATTCATCATCTACCATGTCAACAAAGACAATGCCAGTGTTCCCAGGCACAGAGAGCATGGCAAACCAGAGCTCACCTGCAAGAGAGGGCGAGCAAAGGCAAGGTATAAGGACGAGACTGGAGTAAAAACCATGTGTTGTTCAGGCAGGAGTGGGCTGATAAATACCAGGCAAGGAATTATTTCTAGACAATGAGCTGTGATGTGCTCCTGGAGGTTGATGTGTGGGAGAGTGCTCAAGAGGATGAGAGATGTTGAGGAAAAGCTTTGGAAGGGAGGTTTCCTGTGAATGTAAGATATTTTGCATTGAATCCCTGAGGCAAATTAAAGATTTCTCTTGAAGAAATGAACCTCCAAAGCGAGAGCTTAAAATAATGAAAATAGAGAATTATGACTTTAAGCCAGTCTCCTAACATTTTGGCAACCAGCTAGTGATGTTTGAATGTTGCTGGGCCAGGGCCACTGTCATTTCTGTAGAGAACAGCTGCATGTTTCTAATGATACTCTATTTGTTGGCTAATTAAAACTGGCATCAGGACAGTGGCTGAGCCGTCACAGGGAGAATTTGTTTCTATCCTTGTTTCAATCCTTTAAAAATAGATAACATCTGTTTCCTTTCTTCTCTTCTGCCAAGACATAGGGGACCCCAAACAAGACAAGAATCCCTAGTAGGCATCATTGTATATCCTGACAGCCATGGCTGTAATACGGGTGTGGACAGCACAGGACCTTGGTTTGTGCAGGTTTTCTAGCTTACTAGACCCAGTTAATTGTGGTCTATTTTTTTCTCATTTAACTCTGTTAGTATATTTTCTCAGATAACTTTTTCATCTTGTTCTTGCGATGTAACCAGAGTTGGCTGAAGTTTTTACAGAGAAAGCATCAAAAATATTGATTTTTTTTCCTCAGATTTTTATCAGCTGCACATTAATACAACTTAACTGCTGTCAGGACATCTTTCTTGGCTCCAGGAGAAAAAAAATGTTACTGATAATGGAAAAGAAACCAATGCAAACTAAAAATCCTTTTTGGCCTCAATTTTGCTGTGACTTCCAAAGCTTCCCTTGTGCCTGTATCCTGAGATTCCACTGAGCAGCAGACAGACTTAGGCAACATCCGATGGCTATAAAGCATGACCAGCACCTTTAAAGTGCAGAGCCTTGGAATGGCCTAGCAGTGTTTTCAAGTTCCAGGACGGCTAAATACCTGAGAAGAAATCCAAACTCATGATTCCTCCCACTCTCTCATTTCTTATTGGAAAATACCAATATTTCTCATATTTCCTTCATTTTTCTGGCCCTGTTCAAGTTATTGAGTTGCCATCTGGTTACTCAGCTGTTCTCATTGGATGAACCAAATAAATGGGGTTTAGCACCAGATATTCAATATCCTTTTCTGCAGTTCACTTCAAGGAATTTTTGACATCTATAATTTATTTGACATTTTTCTTCTGGCTTCTCTCACCAGCTTTTTTTACCCCTCAACACTTCCAATATGCCAGCAATCTTGCAGGCAATGCCTCATGATTATTTTCCCAGGGTACTATAACCTTTTGGAAGAAAACATATTTTACCAGGAGTTAAAATCCTACCTGGCAGTCCATAGTGTGGAGCTTTCTGAGCTGATGAATGCACTATCAGGTCAGCTCTCCTTGCATAAAAGACATTGCAGGCTGCTGTCAGCAGGGTGCTTTTCTTGCCCACACAGTGCAAGACTGGCCCAAGGCAGGCTATCAGATGCTGATTGTTATGGTATACCATTTTAATGACTCTTTCTGCAGTGAGAGTCACTGTTCTGTTTTGATGCTTCACAGTAGCCTGAGTAATGTCCGCTTAAACATACGACCGTTTGCTCTGTTCAGTTGTAGCTGTATTTATCCAAAACAAGTTTACAACCCAAAATATAGCATTGTTTAGGTAAATGGGAAAGTAGAATAAAACAGCAATGAAAATGACGCATATTATGAGAGATTTCTGAAGGAGAAATTTTAATTCTCATTCATCTTTTTCAGCAGATTCATGTAGGGAGCACTTTTATTTTATTTTATTTTATTTTATTTTATTTTATTTTATTTTATTTTATTTTTTTGAGATGTCAAGGATATGCTCAAATAACTGTTCAACACCTGCAGCAGATTACCAAGTCATTGTTTCCATAAAAGCCAATTAAAGTCCTAGATAAAGCCACTGTAACATCAGGCAAGGGAACAAGTGAAACCCCTGACTCCCCTGAAGGCAGAAGTGGTTCATTGATCGTGCCCATGGTGCTGTGCTGGTGGAGGCCCCAGTGAGACAGCAGTAGGCTCCAGTGCTTCACACTGCATGCTTCAACCTGCTAGATGAAGTGCAGAATGGCATGTACTGAATACAGAGGGAATTCTCTAAAGTTCATAGACATCACTGATAGCAAGACCACTGCTTACAGTGGCATAGCAAATTGGGCAGAACTGCTTTTCAGCAGGCTGTTAATTTGATCTACTGTTCAGTGATATGTCGCCTCCAGCCTTTTTCTTGTAACTTACTGAAAATGCACTGGTGCTTGCCACTTATGTGTCTAAGAGAGCATATTTCAAAGAAGATGCAAAATTATTTCATGGCTTTTAACCACTATCTCACCATCTATAACAGCTAGGTCTGTACGCAACCTATCTAGTAAAAAATCATTTTATTGATTGATTGATTGATTTTTTTCACAAGTTTTGTAAACTTAGGACTCTGGTCTGGCACAGGTCTGGTACACCTGCTCATAATCAGCAGGATTGGAGTACATATGTATGTACTTCCAGGGGGACAGCCAGCTTCTCATGAAAGACTGACTTAAAGACTTTGTAGCTGTGTAGTCTGCTGCGGAGAAGTGGGTTGATAGATCATCAGCTGCATCTGATTCTCAGCAGTGAAGCCTCCTGCTGCACCAGCACTGCAGTATAAAGACATAAGAAGGGTATTAGAGCTTTCATGCTATTGTATATTCTGCCAGTGGTGGCAGGAGAAGAACTGGGCCAGGTGCCTTCCACAGTGTTCCACCCAACCACAGAAATAAGTGCCGTGGTGACTGCCATCTTCTGCCCTTTCTCTGTTTCCCTGGTAGATAGCTCTTTCAAAGGGTGTTTGAAAACATGCTTTTCTTCTCTGTGTTTTCATTGCAGCACCTTCCTGTTGAGTGGGATAACAAAAGTATGGGGACTATTGTATGCAGCACTCAGGGATGGCAGAGCATCCCTACCAAGCACGAGATGGTGGCCAGGCTCCTGCCACCACATGTGTAACCATCATTTCATTGGCTGCAGCAAGCTCCTTTTAAACTTCTGATTAATATCGAACAAATTTGGAATGCTGGTTTGTTAAAAAAGAATGAATTATAGGGCATTAATGCACCTGTATGCCTGTAAACATATAAAATAATGATGCTGTCCCTGTTGAGAATCAGAGAACAAGTCCTGCATGGTCTTTGTGATACTCTAGACCTGAATTTTAAAATCAGAGATCTTTGCAGTAATTTTTGTGACAGCCATATGCATAAAATTCACCAGAATTGTGGAAAGATAGAGCTTGTGGAATTGGAGCTGTCACCTAGCCTGAGAGGAGGAATAAAAGCAGTGCTTGTGCTCTCCATTACGAATGATTCATGAGGCTGTTGTCAGCCCTTTCCTCGCTACCATCAGTAAACATTTCACAGCTTCTGCCCAGCAGAAGTACAACCAGCTACAGACGCTGCTCACAAAGGTAGTGGAAAGGACCTTCTGCTGGTGACAGACATGTAGACAAGCCCCAGACTTTTCCAATGAAGCAGGTACCTACCTGGAGGAATTGGTCGATACTCACAAGCTTGCCAAAGTGATCAGTGTTCCTGCATCTCACTGAAAGAAGGCTTTTGTTATGCTGTGTATGCAGCTTGACAGTACTAGCTGCATGGGGGGAAACATCTTGCTGAGAAATGCAAATGCATGGAGATGGCAAACCAGTGATTCACTTCTGTTTCAGGCTGTGTTAAAAAGTAGGTGTTTTCTTAATCTTTGATGTGATGTGCTAATCCATGCAGAATTACAAGCTCCCTGCTCCCCTTTAAGGCTTTACCTTCAGATCATAGATAGTAGATGACAGTGGCTCTCCAGTTTCTCTGTGCCTCAGTGCAGGATGGGCTGGACCAGGAGCACAGCTGGACCCAGGATAGGGTAGTCCTCAAAGCTCCTGCTGACTTGCTTTATCTTACACTGAGATGGGACAGAGCCTGACCTGCCTGGAAGCTCAATAACTTTAGGGCAGCAACTCCTAACCCAGGCTGTAAGAACAGGGATTTCTGTGATGTACTGTCTTGTGAGAAAAAGTCCAAACAGTTCCTGAAGTAATGAGTAAAATCTGTCTTTAGAATACATCTGTGAATGTGCTACTATTTCATTGCCAATTTTCTGTGTCTTCCTATTTACTTCACAGTCTAGATTTTTGTCATCCTGTTTTTTCATCTTTGTAGCCCCCAAAGAGCCTATGTCTTCCTTAGTAAAAAGAAGGCATAAAGAAACTTGTCTGCAGATGTCTTTGGCCACTTGTTCATGCCTCTTTTCACTCTGCTAGTATAGGAGACTCACTGACTCACTTTCTGGGCTATCAATTTTTACGACTTTGGCTATTAGCTCTTCATATATCTACTGGACCAATTTAACTTACTCATCTTATGCCCATATTTTATCTCCCTGCCAACTCCCTTTACCTAGATTTTGGAAGTCTTGGGATATTTTTTAAGACAATTACAAAATTATTTAGACTTGAGTTATTTAGTTCTTGACTCAATTTCTGTTGAGTACACCTAGGAACTCCAAGGAGAACTGGGATCTCAAGGAATCTGAGGTTTCATTTGTATAAAGACTGAGCTCCATTAAAAAGTGGCATCTGAAGTGGTTCCTTGGGGTTTCTATCAAAGGAATATGATTCTAAGTGTGTAGTCCTGGAGTTAGATGGTTTATTCTCCTTTTTGTAGGAGGAATGAAATTTGCTCAAGTATATTACTGAATGCTGTAAAATCATCTTGAACATGGCACAGCCACCAAAATTGTGTGGTTTTACTTTTCTTTAGCACATTTATCCAATTAGTGATTCTGGTTGTTTGGAGAATTGAAAGGGAGGTCTGCTATTTCTTTCCTCAGCTTTCTCATGGCATTATATGCTGCCTGTTCTTTCTCAGGCTCTAGTATGTACATTGTTCAAATACAACATTATTGAGGTAATGTGCCAGCTTCATTACATTTCAGCCAAAAGCCAGACTCAGAGAAAAAGCCCTGATGTAGCCCACCCATTTGGTTGTTTCCAGAATGATCACACAACAAAGCTCAGAGACAATTTCTTACCAGCAGGGAACACCCAAGACCTGTACTGCAAAAGCATCACATATGAAATGCAGCTGCAGCAGCACCTGCACACAATGTGCTGTCAGGGAAAAACCCACTATTCCCTCAGCTTTGATTTATATGAGATTGTGTTGTGTTCTTAGTGCTGGGGAACGTTTCTGTGCTGCACGATCATGCTCACAGTGCCTGGAGCACTCAGTCAGGTCAGGCTGTGGCTGTGCTCAGATTTAGGGATGGAGCAGTCGGAGAGCTCCTCTCTACTAATTTTTCCTGCTTCTCTGGCTGTCTATGCTGCTGGGTCCCCACCAGTGTTTGCAGCAAAACAACCCAAGGCACAGCTCCAGGTGAAAAACAACCTGGCAAAAAAAAGAGCAGGCAAGCAGGCATTTGTGTACAAGCTGCACTGCTAGCTTGGTTTGTCTAGAGACATTAAGGCAGGAAGCAAAGCTGTCAATTAATTAGGATTATTCACAAGCTCCCAGGAGATGTTTTGTTCTTCAATTAATTGCTTTGTTACCAGCTGTTCTAGGAAGGTGAGATTTCTCCTTAAGGCTAAGCTGGCCTGATGCTGAGTTACAATCAGAGAAGGTGGTCTGGCCCCTCTTCTCCAGCTTCACAGTCAGATCCCCTTTGTCGTGCCAGCTCTGGCACAGGAAGGTCACTTAATGCAAGTGCAGTTTTCTGCTGGTTTAGTTTCCTGCATGAACTCTGTGCTGGTCTGCCAAGCACCAAGGAAGAGAGGGAGGTGGTGGGAATGTGCAGCCAGGAGCAGGCAGGCACAGGTAGGCCGGTCTGTTCCCACCAGAAGTCACCATAAATTCTCCTCTAGTCCAGAGATCAAGGAATGTCAAGCAAGAAGAAGAAGACCACTAGCACACTTTTTTTTTTTAGCCAATCTTTTCTGGCTGAGATTTAAAATAAAAATAAAATCATTATTTTCTGTATATCAAGAGGCAGAAGGTGACCTTCTGCAAAGCAGCAGAGGAATGCTAGCAAAGCTGGGAATGGCCCACTTGCTGAGTAAAATTTGGGATTCCCCAGGTATTCCAGGGTGAAAAAGGACTGTCCCCAGGGATGCTACTGCCTTTACTCTCTTGCAAAAATAATTGGTGTGGAAGAGAGATGGCTTTTATGGGAAGCTGACTGGTCAGCAAGGGGGACAAAAACATATCAGGTGGCAGTGATATATCCAGATACTATCTGGTGTACTTTCAGAGTTGCAGGTAGGAATATCCCTCACAATCCTACAGGAAAGGGTCTGCCGGCAGGAAGAACTCGTTTAAGGGCTACCCTGTTTTTGGTATTTCCACAGGCCAAGAAAAGCAGAAAATAGTTTAGGTCCACAAGAACTTATTTCTGTCATACTGTTATTGGTAGTGTCTAGCTTGCAGCTTGGTCTTCAGTTTGCTACACTGAAGGGTGAAGCCCAGCCAGAGAGGTGAAGTTCTGGTGGACAGCCAAAGCCCAGCCCTCAGTAGAAAGGGTGAGTAGGTCATGGGATGTGAGCTGAGAATATCTGCAAAATGGCTGGGGGATCCAGAACCTTGAAAAAATCGTGAAAACAAACAGGTTCTGCTTGCTGATCCACATTCAGGAGCTCCTGACTAGATGACACCCAATATCCCAAACTATACACACATATATAAAACTGGATATATATTTAATATTACATGGTATATGAAAAATAAAACTTGCTGAATCAATCCCATACTGAGTGTTATATTGTCCTTTATTTGTGTCAGAGCTGATTAGATACAGTCTTGTAAAAGTGTTCTTGTAAAAGTCACTGTGAATGCCTCCTGTGCTCACTTATGGATGATGTTGGTGGAAACCATCCAAGCTTGCATTGTATCTTCCTGTATGCTACATAGCACACAAAATTTCCTCTGCTGTGCTGAGCCAGAGGGTGCCTGTGAGTGGGTTTCAAGGCCTGCCGTAGATGGTGCTGTAGCTCCAGTTTGGGGATTTGCTCGTCCACCTGCTCTGCTTGGCAGAGCTTGTAAAGTAGCATCCAGTGAATGCTTTGACATACACAAGCATAGGTTTACTGGCAACCAGAGAGCTCTCATGTTGGAAGCCCAGTTACTTGCTGGATAACAGAAAAGGGGACTTCTAGCAGATGTAGCAATATTCAAGAAGTGCTGGTGTTACAATGGATTTGTTTGATTTGCTGGTCTGTGACTGTTAAGGGAGGAACATGCCCTCCCTTTTTGCGTATCTCCTGCTCTAAGCAGTTGCCTCTTAAGGTTTGTGCCATACTCAGTGTGTTATGCTGTGCAAATAGCATGCAAGAGGCTAGAACAAAAACCCACCTTGAGTCAGAGAACAGGGCAGGTGAACCCAGTTCTTACAGTACATTAAAAGACACTAAAATACTCAACCAAGGTTAGGTGCAGTTAATTCTAATCAAAATGTAAGGAAAATGATGTTCACTGTATGTGGCTAAAGGTACTTTCATTCCCTGACTGAATTGTTACAACAAAAGCTGCTTTTTGTTGTTGTTGTTTTAATTGCTGTGTTCAGGTTATAATATGAATCATGGTAATTCTCCAAGTATTGTATAAGCTATCTGGTTAGCTGCTGAAATGGTGTACAAAGAAAATTAAAAATAGAGATAGTATTTAAAAAATGAAGAAACCTGAATGTGTTACAGCTAAGATTTGCTGAAATAAGAGGTGATGTGAAAAATTATAAATAGATTTTGTGAGTTAGAGGCAGAAGTGAAATACAACTGAAATAACACTTGAGGGAATATTTTTATGGAAAATGGTAATAAGCCAAAACATTTGTGATATTAACTTGAAGATAAGAAATATTCAAAGAATTATTGAAGTATTCCACACAACAGAGCCATATGCTTAGATTTAAAATGTAATTGTCTACAAGTGTATCACATTAAATATTTTAAAAATATATTCATATTTAAAAATATATTCATCTGAAAACAACCAAAGTTGCTGAGAAACTGTGAATAACTTAAAATGCACCCAGGCACTACAAAGTGGAAATAAAGCATTGACAAAAATATATCACCATGTCTCTATGGTAATAAAAGTAGTTTTATTTTTAACAAATACAAAGAAACTCTCAGGAACTTGCATTTAATTTGGAAACAGAACCCAGTAAGACGAATGTTTTTTTTACTAGAGGTTACCTGTGCCTTCAGAGTTTATGATCCATGTTATGACTTGGCTAAAACATTGTAAGCTAGGCTGACTTAATTAAAGGCTGGATTTTAATTAAAAAACTGTGTAAATATATAGATGCTTGAAGAAGCCAAATTAAAGACATAACTCTGCAAGAACTGCAAGAACTAAATTGAGTTTACAATTAAAATTTAATCATTAGGTTAAATTGATTACCAAGTCAACACAACAGGTAATCAACACAAATGTTGTGGTTGACTCAAGTGGAGATTGTATTATTTTCCTTTTAGGAGATTTCAGCTTCTTCAGCTTACACACCTACCCAAAGCTCTAAGTGACATATTGCATTGATGTATCTGATGAGGGCTGTTGGCATCTGTTGGATATAAAAAAATTACAGAATCTAAGTATCAGTACAGGTCTTAGACATTTGTCAAGGACATTTCTGTCTCTTTTCAAGGAAGCACAGGTTTATGAAGCACATAACATATAAGTCTCATCCTTCACGAGTGAGAAACAGACATCTATGCTTATTGTTTACACAGGTTTTATGGAAATGACTACTTCCCCAGGTGACAATTCCAAGCTCCTAATATATTGAACTTACTAATTCTCACTCAAAGCCAACATGATTGGCATGTATCTTCCAAAAAGACATGTAGAGAACAGAACTTTACAACTCCCGGTCCCTGTAGTGTGTGAGTACCTTTTCACAGATGCATTGAGGCACCTCTGTTTATCAAGGTTCTGATATCCTGCGGAGTGCGAGCTGTAAACTATCCCACATTAAACTGAGCAAGGCTTTCCCTCTTAAAACCCTGCTAAAGGAGGAAGAGGAGCAGTGACCTCTTTTTTATGTGATGGCTGACTTGGCACACGGTAAGGAGAAGGCCTCTATTCAGTTTGCTCCTCAGCTTGCAGGGACTGACATCTATTGCTCTCACAAGCGTGTTGAGTTGCAAGGTTATGGATCTTAGTAGGCCAGGAGGACAGCTGTTTCCAGATATGTCTTCACGAGCAAACCAAATAGCTCCCAACCATGTTTCTGAACATCAAGTCCAAATAATGCAGAATCACCCACATCTGTGCTAGTTGTGATGGTGTGCTCTCCCTGCCACTTCTGTCCTTCCCATTGACTTGCTGAAACACTGGCTGTTGCACCCAAGGCCTTGCTTATGCAGGCAGATAGCAACCACAATATCAGCTTAAACTGGGTATTGGACAAACTGACAGACAGACATCTTGCTCAGCATCTAAGGGCCAATAGAGCATGCACCAAAACCCAACGTGACTATTTGCCAATCATCTTACTTCATAAATAACAAGCAGGCCACTAATGAGTCCTTTGAGCTTTTCTGCAAGGTGTCTGGCTGCATGACAGGATCTCCCCTTGAGCTGGGATGCATCTCAAAGCCACACCTGCTGCAGAGACCCCTTACTCCTTGTGATAAATTCCCTGCCACAGTCCTTAGACATAAACCATTGACCAAGTCTGGGACTAGGATTGGATTCAGCCATGCATGGGCTGCTTATCACTTCAGTTCAAAGAGTTTAGAAAGTAAGGGTGTCCACTTTGAACCTCATGACTCAATAGAAGGGTCTCCCCGATGCAATTGACTTACACTGTCCTCTATGCAGTAAATAATCAAGTGTACCTTGAAATCTCAAATCTTGTTAAGTTGCTGTCTCATTTACCACTAAGCTTTGTTAGATCACCGCATTGCATCAATAATTATATTACTACTTCTCTTTTAGGAGTGAAATGTATAGTTTCATTCTTGACACTAGTAAGCCCCTACTCTGTAAACCCAGTTTTAACAGGTGAAGGTGTTCAAACTGTGTGCTTGGAATGATCCCTGGGCTGGTAGGTGCTCAAATACCTCAGCAGTGTCTGAGAATCAGAAGACTTCTAGCTGGAGGCCAAAAATGCCAGGTAACACTATATTCCACTGCATCCTTCCACAGTGTTTAATTTACTTTGCAAAGGGTTGCCTCTGTGACTGCTGCAAAGCTATACTTCTCTGCATGGAGAAATTCAAAGTCTAACGGGTGATGCAGTGCAGGCAAAGGAGAAGTAGCAGGGACATATATCTGATACTTGGGGCATTCAGTGTTATTGTCATCCTTGTTCTCAGAACATTGTGCTACAACATGCATTGAATAAAGTACATAAAATAAAAAAAATCCCAGGAGATGCAAATTGGTTTATTTGCTCTCAAACGAGCACTCAAATCACCTGTAGCTAAAAAATCATATTCCTTCTATCCCAAAACTAGTGATTCTTCCATCTGTAGGAAGTAACTTCAGCAACCTAACACAAATGGAGAATGTTCCAACCAGCCAGGCCTATTCCTTAAGAATTAAGATGAAAAGAGAAGATTCAAGAGGAGATGTGGCTGGAAGTATACAGGCCTTGCAGAGGAGAAATGAGGTGTCCATGTGGGAGGTGAGACAGTATATGTTGCACTTGCAGGGTTCACAATAACTTACAGGATCAATTAGATTAATTGCACATTATTTCTGACAACTTAGCACACCATTCTTGTAATGTTATTTTAATTTTTTCCTTTCCATTTCTGTTGTAACAACAGCCTCATAATGAGTAGAAGGAGTAGTTCTTTGTTCTGACATTAGGTACATTGAGACTGTGTGTCTGGCTTGGAAACAGACAAATTCATGGGTGAGATCTTTTGGGCTTTTGGAAGGGCTCACAGTCAATACTGTCGAGGTGGGCAGTTATCCAGAATATTCTATGCAGAGTCTTTGATTTAACTTTTAGAAAAACAGCTAAGTTCAACCCCCCTACTCTATATATTTAAATAGTCCCCTGGTCCTTCTCATTTTTCCTTTCCAGAATAGGAAACATGTCCAGAAGGTAAATTGTTCTGTTTTGACAGAAATGGGATGTGAAAGTTCAGTGAAGAGGTTATCAGAGGATTCTGTTTAGGTGGTTTGCAGGAAAAGCTCTTGCAATTCCCTGGCTCCCAGCAAGTCTCTGGCTGTTTCCAAAGCCGTTGTTCTATTTGGGCCTCAGAAAAGTGGTAATTCAAAACTATGATTTCTAAAATCCTTTCCTCTCATCCCTCTCAGGAAAGCACTTTGCCTCATCATGTATCAGGCTGCTTTCCTGGCTGCACAAGCCTCTGACAACTATTTACATCGCAAATCATTAAACATATTCTCATGTTCTAAAACTAAATTTGATAAGAGCTAAAAATCCAAATTTAAATGTTTGAGTTTTCCTCTCACTTCCTTTAGAAAGACATACTCCTTGCCACAGTGAATGGCTGATGTGTAGAGACAGGTATATAATTTGTCCAACTTAACATTGACAGATACTAAAATTTCTTTGGTCATGTCAGTTCGTGAGACTAAGTTTCCCTTCTCTTTTTATGTGTGCTCATGTAAAACAAGTCTTGCATTGTCTCCTTTCGTTAAAATTGAAGAAAAAATTCATGATTTCTTCCTCCTCCATTCTGATTTAGCTTAGTAATTTAACTACTGAAAGTTTGATGGCATGTCAGAATGCTGTCCCTGTTGGTTTAGAAATGTTATACCATACTCATTAATGTTAGCAAGGCTACTCACTTCTATTTTATATCTAAAATTAATTACTATCTACAAAGAAATCCCAGCATGTATTAGAGTGGTAAAAAGATAATCTCACGTGCTTTAAACTAAGAACCTGAATAGTCAGAGAAGGTTGCTGAGGTGGTGCAGCACAAATATTTTTCTCTTTCAGAAATTACTCAAAGGTAATGCCCAGTACAGTTACATGGGACACTTTTATGGGTGCTTTCTCATGGTGTAGTAGGACAACACCGACATGCAACCCTTTTCAACATAGACTGGAGCGAGTACTATAGAGAAAAGAGTAGCAATAGATAGATAGATAGATAGATAGATAGATAGACAGATAGATAGATAGATAGATAAAAGTATAAGGAGAGATTACCTGTGGCAAACAATGCTTGCAATAAAAGGGAAACCCTGAAGCATGGTTCTTTTACAGCATAATCTGGAGGTGAATGAGTCCTCTGTTTTTCCATTCAAGTTCTCTATTTTGGTTTTATCCCCACCTTTGATCCTTGGATGTAAACCTGCTGTCTGCTAGCAGAGAAAAACAAACAAACAAACAAACAAAAAATATTTTGTTTAAAAAAAATAAATGCTAGGCCATCATTTTTTCTTGTTCAGACATCTATTTGCCTTGGCCTGTGGTGGTATAGATGTCATCTGAAAGCCTTTTCCAGACAACAGACAACAACACAAAAGGACTTTTTACTGTTTCAGGGTTGCTCCAGCAACTAGTTTTGGATATCTGATCTTCACTTGCCTCTGGTCTCCTGTGATTTTCTTTGATGGAGAGGTTCAGAGACACTCCATTCAAGAGCGAGCTGGCCTATAACAAAGAAGATACAGAACTTCAATAACACACTGAAACGCATAAATAAATGCTGAAAACATAGCTTCTAGGATAACATACTACTTTCTGAAAGTAGTCCAGGACCAAAAACAGTTTCCCATGCAGGGCTGGAAACCATGCAGAAGAAACAGGGAACCATTTAATTTAAAACCTCTACTGCAATTAGAAGATGCTCATCAATTAATATTTGTTTCTTTCCATTCTATCCATGTGTCAGATCTTATACCCTGTACATTGTCTAGATTGAGCTGAGGTTTACTTGGGAGTAGACTGCGAGAGGCAACTGCAGTAAGTCTTGTCCTGGAGGCTTTCTCCTGGAGGCACTCTGCTTACCTCTAACCTCCACCCTCAGTTCTTCTCTCAGCCTCTCCAGCTCTGCCAGTGACTCTGAGTCATTCCTGTTACTTGAATGTGTCTAAAACACTAGAAAAAGCAATGCACATGTTTGTTTTTGAATTATTACATGAACATGTAAGACTCCATAGCCAAACTTAAGGGAGTAGGAAACATGAGTAGCAAGTACATTCATAAATAAGATTTTTTTAACCTTTCTCCCCTAACATATAGTAAAGCTTACTGGAAAATAAAATTTTGAAACCTATTATAAAATTATAAAAAACCTGTAAGAGGAATCTAACTGTTCTAGAGAAAACAGGAAGTGCTTAAAGACAAAAAACAAGTTTGTGCATTGTTCAATGAGTATTCCCATAAAAGAGGGAGAGGAAAAAAAAGATGAATACTCTGTGATTTGTCAGGGACATCAAAATATGGCACATTCTGTAGATATAATGTCAGTGTAGATGTTTTGTCGTTATTCACAATGTCTGCAACATGTCTATGTTTCAACATCCCTGAAAGAAAAATTGACTCATTTCCCGGCATAAAGTCATCTAACATCTAAAATGATGTTGTGTTGGAGCAATATGAAACATTCATAAAATATATGACAGGCATTAAAATTCTCTCCTGAAGTGCACTTAAGTCTAAATGCAAAAGAGAAGGCCACCACAGAGCTAATGATATCAGTTGTCATTTTGCACCTCACTCACTGCACAATGCACTGTGTCTATAAATCCCCATCCATCCAGCGAAATGTGAATGTAAACCTTAATACATAGTTTGTTGCAATGAATGGTTTTACTGGCACTGTGCTAAATACTAGTTTTAAAATTAGCTGGCATCTCTAGCATGCACTTTCGGGGAAAAAATAAATGCTAGAGAATAAATTGTCACTGCTAGCCATCACTCTGTTTTACTAGTAGCTAAAGCCATGGCTAAGTGTTACTGCTCTGTGAACTACACTTCCAGTGCAAATAAATCCTTTCCCCACCAAAACTGTGTTGGCTCCCTCCTGGCTGTGCTGATTTTCTTTGTGTGGCTGTGCTCTAACCACAATATTAAAAATGATCATTTTTTAAAAAACAACTCTTCAATATATGGTAATAAAGCACCCAGCAGCTGAGGATGCACAGCTCTCTCACAGCAGAGATATGTGACTGCAGATGGTAAGGAGAAAGACAGAGAGATGGGAGAAACATCAGCAGACCCTGTGAAAAAGCAACATGTATGATCAACTAGGACCTCATTTTACTAACGCCAGAGGTATCATGAAAATGCTCCTGTTTTGGAAATTAAGGTCAGACATGTTAAAAATCCTAATTAAAAATTCTATTCTTATTTGAATAGATCAGTTGGAATTATGTTAACTGACTTTAATACTGAATGAATAGAAAGACATTCACCTTCAATATGGGCAAACGCACACCGTGTTGAATACATTAACTAGGTCAGTTCTCATTGAAGTTCTGTATTGCTGAGAAAAGAATGCCAAAGGGAATGAGATTTAGCACTAGATCCATCTGGCAGATCATAGCGCAAAGCTAGTGTTTTAATTACCATTGCTTTATCAATCACAGAAATCACAGAAATGTGCAGTGAAAGGGACCTAAAATGAACATTTTATGTGTTCTGATCAGGCAAGCTTGCACCTTTTCTGAGAGAGGAGATACTTGGCTAAGCCTAAATTATTCAGTGCTTGGGATTTTATTACCTTTTTGAAGCCCGTTAAAGCCTTTTAGCACTTTCTTTTCTGCTAGTCTTAAAAATAGGATTTATTTTTCTGATATCTGCATGATACCTCAATTTCTGAAAGAAAGGTCATTATTTTTTTTCTTCCAGCTTTGTTAGATATGGAGAACAGCCACCTATACTACTTTTTATTTTATTTTATTTTATTTTATTTTATTTTATTTTATTTTATTTTATTTTATTTTATTTATTTATTCTTATTGCAACCTGTGCAAAAACTCCCTTAATCCATTCATTACTAGGCTACACGGTCGCGCTTCTTTGGGTTTTCTTTTTAGTTGATTTTCCTTATTTTTTTTCTTATTTTCTTGCATTTTTCTTGCATAGAAACTTTATATATATATATATATATATATATATATATATATATGTTTTATCTCACAGTTTTTAGGTTTTGGACTACTCAGTATACTTTGGATTTTCTGTCCTGCACCTGGGGCACTACAACCCCATGCAACACTACAGGCTGGGGAAAATGTGGCTGGAAAGCTGCTTGGTGGAAAGGGGCCTGGGTGTGCTGGTCAATAGTCAGCTCAACATGAACCAGCTGTGTGCTCAGGTGACCAAGAAAGCCAATGGCTTTCTGGCTTGTATCAGGAATAGTGTGGTCAGAAGGACCAGGGAGGTGATTGTCCCCCGTACTCTGCCCTGGTGAGGACACACCTTGAATACTGTGTTTTGGGCCCTTCACTATAAGAAGGACATTGAGTTGCTGAAGTGTGTCCAGAGAAGGGTAACAATGCTGGTGAAGGGTCTGGAGAGCAAGTTTTATGAGGGCTGGCTGAGGGAACTGGTGTTGTTTAGCCTAGAGAAAAGCAGGCTGAAGGGAGACCTTATCACTCTTTACAACTACCTCAAAGGAATTTACAGTGTAGTGGTGAGCAGTCAGGTGTCAACTGGTAAGACAAGGTGAAATGACCTCAAGTTGTACCAGGAGAGATTTAGGTTGGATATTAGGAAAAAAATATGCACTGAAAAGGTTTTGAGGCATTGGAACAGGCTGCCTAGGGAAGTAGTTGAGTCACCATCCCTGGAGGTCTTCAAAAACCATGTAGTTGTAGAGCTTAGTGACATGGTTTAACAGTGGACTTGGCAGTGCTAGGTTAAAGCTGGGACTAGATGATCTTAGAGGTTTTTTCCACCCTGAATTATTCTATGATTAATCATTCCCACCATAGAAGTGCCTCAAAGTGGTTGGAAGGACCAGTCTGTCTCAGAGACACTTGTGTGGCCTTCAGAGGTGAATATATATGGAGTGTGAAGAGATTTGTGTCCAACAAAAGGAATTACAGAATGATTTGTGTTGGATCATCTATCTCCAACCCTGATTTACTGCGCACCATAACTATTCTGCAAAATGAACCAGGACATTGGAAGCAGGGGCAACTGAGGGATTCCCTCAACACTGCAATATGTCTCTGATCTGAAATGCAGTGCAGCCAGGGGTTAACCTTGCCTTGAAGTCAGTCGGTATACATCACACAGGTTATGCCATCTTACTGACCTAATGGAGAATTGCTTTAATATGACTTGATGTACCCCAGCAGGCTATTTGAAGTTCTATGCCCTTGTATTCCTGGCAGTTCAGTGTGGTTGGAATGTGTTATTTGGTGTTGTCTGGATGGTGAAGGTTCTAGAGGGGAAGATGTATGAGGGGCAGCTGAAGTCCCTTGGTTTGCTCAGCCCAGAGCAGAGCAGGCTGAGGGGAGGCCTCATGGCGGCCTGCAGCTCCCTCACGAGGGGAGTGGAGGGGCAGGCGCTGAGCTCTGCTCTCTGGGGACAGCGACAGGACCCAAGGGAATGGCATGGAGATGGGATGGGGAGGGTCAGGCTGGGGGTTAGGGAAAGGTTCTGTACCCAGAGGGTGGTCGGGCACAGGGACAGGCTCCCCAGGGCAGTGCTCATGGCACTGAGCCTGCTGGAGTTCAAGAAGCATTTGGACAACACTCTCAGACATGTGGCTTAGTTTTTGAGTGGTCCTGTGTGGAGCCAGGAGATGGTTTCAATGATCCTTGTGGTCCCTTCAAATCAAGATCTTCTATGATTCTATTTGAAGATGACCAAGGGGAAGGCTTCAGCACTTTTCCTAAGGGAAGGCAGCACTGCCTAAGGAATACGCTGGGGTCAGGTGTCTCCATCTGCTCTGACTCCACAGCCCTGAACATCCCCATTGACTTTGGAGGCTTGCTCTTGCCAAATGCAAATAGAATAGGAAGGATACCCACAACTGGAACAGTGCCATCACATTCATCCTACTGCCTTACTTTATTAGAATGACACCTCTGTTCATCTTCCATTTGGGAAAACTGGGGGCCTAGAAGTGAAATAATTTTGTAATCTATTTATCAATGACCTATACATTTTAACATATCCCACAACAGGAGTTAAAATAGAAATGGATTTTGATATAATTCTACTGCTCTGATCATCAGCTGTTAAAATTAGCAAAATTGGAGACAGCTCAGATCTGGTCTCTGTTATACTGCCATATTCCAAGAGAAAACAAACTCAGGGGCAATATCAGTGAATGAATGATCGCTCCATTAGTCAACAACATTTTCAGTTTTCTGTTAAATTGATTACTCTCAGCAATATCTAATTCATCTTACACATTTACTTTCAGATAAACACAAAACATAACACTGCTTTGGTTTTTTTTTGTTTGTTTTTGCTTTGTTTTTATTTTATCAGTATTTGTTGGTGCAGAATTACCGCACTGCCATAACCTAGTTAAAATATATATTTTTTTTAATGGAAAAATATATACCTCTGAATTACGAATGTAGGGTATGAAACTCTGAGATAAAAAAATGTCTGTTTCCTCATGCTCAGTAGAGATATATTTAGGTTCAGCATAGCCATTTTCCAAAGACGGTGTCCACCTCAGTAATGCTGCAGGCAGAGGAAGACCACAAGGGTCCTTGCAGCTTACTCTGTCCTGCATTGTCAGTGACCTTGTTCTGAGACCTTCTTCAAATGCCCAGGGAAGAGAGAGAGATGGCCCCAAAAGTTGCTGTTGCTCTCAATTTTGTCCATTAGGAAAGTTTAAACAACTAGTTTAGCTGTAGATACTGACAAAGCAGATGTCTGTGATGAAGGTTGTATCGAAAGAACATGTTCCTTTTAACACTTTCATCCTTGTGGGTCCAGGTTTTCAACATTCAGTAGCAAAAGTATCTGATACAAGGACAGATATCCCAATTAGCTTTGAGTATACTAAATCGTAGGGAGATGAACTATTATTTAATTTCCTGAAATTTTACTTCTTTTCCAGTCCAGATATGTGTCTATATGAAACCACATGAAACAATTTCCTTTTTCTTCCTTTTTTTTTTTTTTTTTTTTGAAGTCAACCTGGAAAATTGCAGACAAAAACCCCTGCTAATAAAATTAGTCTGCAAATGCTAACAAATCTGACAGAAAATGCCAGAACATAGTTTTATCATTTAACCTTATTTTCATTGTGAATGTGCATCCTGACCATCTGGTTTTCTTTATATCAGAGCCATGACTTAGTGAGTGGACAGTGTGCATCAGTGTGTGTCTGGGCAGTGCCTGGCTCTTCCTTACTCCTATTTTATTCCTCTAGCATAGATATTGAAATTTTTAAATATAGTGCCCTGGTAGGATATTTTAATATTATTTTCCATGTACAAAATTGCATGAGAAATTGTAGTAGCAATTTGTTATTTTGAACTGAAGTAAATAAATCAGTAAGAAATGACTCCATGCAAGAGAACAAATTCAATTTCCTTGCTGTCTAAGCTGAGTAGTCCCAACAAAGAGGATGATTTCTGTAGTGCAAACAACCTCTCCAGCTAAGAGTTGTTTTCAGTACCCACCTGTTACACTTCTGACAGTTCTTCCCACAGCTGATGAGATCCCCATATGAAAGCCAGGATGCTACATCTGCAGAGCCATTATACCTTTGAATATCAGCGTGTTCCAATAGCAGGACTAGAGAAGCCAGAGGCAGGCAGAGGTGGTGATGCTCCCTTGCCACCTTACCTCTCCCCTGTCTTCTTCTCCACATCCAGCCCTAGGAGGTGATTTCATCTGAGGGCCACATGAACTGCTCCCCTCTCCACTGCTCTCAGGCAAAGCAGGTTCCTGAGGGAAAGTGACAGAAGAATTAGGGAAACTTAGATGGCCTTGAAAACTGGGAGTGATTTCAAAGGCTGGTTGAACTGAACAGGGCTAAGATCCCTCTAGCACGCCCTTACAGTTTGGGTCAAGATAGAAATCCGTGGCACAGATGTGAGAGGATAAGTTACTACTTTGATGTTTCTCACAGCTGACAACTTAGAAGTGTAGGTTCTCCACCCTAGGTTCTTGTTTTTCTAAAGATTAAGAAATTGAAAATTATGGTTTCTCAAACATTTTCCATTCAACAAGGTACTATTAGATACATTCAACTTTTCCAGGTTTTCTTGTTTAAGCTGAAATTTGGTATGTTTACTTTGTGAAAGCACTTTTGAGGCTGCACCAGAACTGTTCTTTATCTAATTATGAAGTGTAGGAGAAAAGAAAACACTTTTCTCATCATGAAAAATAAATACATTGTTGCCATTGCAGAACTCTAATATTACTGTGCTAAACTGAAGGAATGAGATTTAGCATATGTGTTATTTTGGGCTAGTATTATTTCCAGTTGTTAAAGTTATGGACGTTCAAAGACATGCTTTCCCATTTCCACAGACTTCTCAAGCTTTGTTTCACTGCATGTAATCTCTTGCCAGCATTGTATCTTCTTTATTTTCATTTGAATTGGATTAACAAGGATATATATAGAAGGAAAGAGGCCGAGCTGCTGGCTACCCTCAAGCAGATTTTGTAGGGTTTTTCTGGGACCTGCATCATGATCCTTCTCCACAATTCCCCCTTCTCTGCAGCTGGGAGATGACGTGATGGAGAAGGGAGTGTGGTCAGGACTGCCCAAAGGTTCACATGATGCATGTTAAGGTGGACCCCAGATTTCAGACTGGCAAACAACCAGTCCAGGAGAGTAGAGGGAGGCCTTCTAGGAAGGATAAATTATATTTTTATTATCTTATTTGTCTTTCTTGGGCAAATGTGCTGAAGAGCTTTTGAAAAATATGTCTTACTTCTCTGTATGTATGTGCACCGCTTGCACAAAGAACTTAGATAGGGTCTTTTGATGTTGCTCTGCCATATTTGTTTAGAGTGAGATATATGTGCAGTATTAGCATAGATTACTGCCATTAGTTCAGTAACCTAGAGAAGGAGCTTTTCTTTTATACAGCACCTTGCTATTTTTCTCGAGACAATTTACTGCCCCTATTACAGATTCTATTTAGTTAATCTTGTTAGTGTTTTTAATTCTTCCCTTCTAAAGAAATAATTTAGATCCCTCTGCATTCAGTCATGAGAAAACAAAACACAAAACAAAGCCCCTGTAGCCAGGGAGTTTCATCCTTGCAGCTTACTTTAAAGCCTGCCTTTCTCACATGACTCATTCATTTTAGTGATTACTGCAGCAGGGCATTTTTAGTATATAGAGCAAAAATAGATTTTTATTTATTTATGTATTTACTTCTGTCACTGGTTTGTAAAGCTAGGAACTTTAGTTATGGATGGGAATGTTGTACCCTCCCAGAAGAATGGTATCAGTTTCTATACTATGACAGTATTTCACCTTATTATTTTGAGGAACTGTCACTAGTGCTTTTTGTGAAAAGCTTTGAAATCTCAGAGAACAAGTGTTATATAAGAACTCAACCCTACAATATGCTGAAAATACTCTGGCCTTGATCCAGTAAAGCACTTAAACAAGTATTTAACTTAAAGTACATAGGGATACCCTGGGGAATAAACATGTGCTTAAAGCTAAGTACATACTTCGGTGCTTTGTTGGATCAAAACCAAACTACTTAAATCTTTGCAGGACTGAGCCCTCAGACTTTTTATTTTTATAGAGTATTTGTTTACCAAGTTTCATAAATCTGAGTAGATCGTTCAGCTGAAATATAGTGCTTTAGAATGCTTTAAAGTCTGTAGAGCCTGACCCTGCACTGTTTGACATCAGCTGTAGACTTTATTTTAGTGGAAGTAAGACCAAATCTTAATGGTTTGATGGATTTATGAGCAAATCTTGGTCATCTATCAGACAAATAATACCTGTACTGAATGATAAGTCATCACAGTTGGTGTCCTAAAGTTGTACTCAGACAGCAGTATTTATTGATTATCCAAAGCATCCAGAAATGTTCCATGCATTGCACAACAAAAAGCAGAAGGAAACATTTTCCCAAGGCATTTTCCATCTGTGTGTAGGGCAATCCAACTGGGGAGCATCACATATAAGCAAGGCTGGTGAGAAGGTAAGGGGAGGATGAGCTAGGAGCATGTCTACACCTTAGGAGCAGAGCGAGCTCTTCAGAAGCACTTAGTACAGACAGCCTGTAGAGTCCACCTAACTGCAGAAAGAAAGAGTTAACAAATTGCTGCTTTGAGGGAAAAACAAACAAAACAAACAAACAAACAAACAAAAAACTTCCTTTCCTGCTACTTTCAAAGATGAGAAGGTAGAAAATATCATAAAAGGCAATAGTTATTAGGATTAAATAAACAAAAGAGCAGGGAAGACTTCAGGGACACAGCAGAGTCAGACTGCAGATTTCTGTTTGTCTTTGAAAACCAAAAATAAGAAAAACAAAAAGGTCCCACTGGTAAGCTTTCCTACAGGGCCTTGACAGGAGTTCAATAAAAAAACTGTATTTACCCCACACAGAATACCAGAGCTGTGTGTGCTGACCTGGTAAATCATATCAGCATTGCTATAATGAAGTTCCAGGGTGTATTTTTAGCATGCCATTAACTGTTGCAACTGTCCAGATATGCTGTGAGAACTTGTCAATAAACTTCTCATATCAGTATCAATACTTAGCCAATAGGAATACTCCAGCATATTGCATATTGTTGCAGATAATTAATAACCACCTTTTGCAAATAATGTGGTTTTGTTGTTGTTGGTTGGTTTTATTACACTTTTTTTCCTAGCAGGCTCCACGTGTGGAAAACTACTGGCCTTTTCTCCTAGTAACAATTGTTTCTGCCTTTCAATGTAAAAACTGCAGAACTACTGGAAAGATCAGAAAAAATAAAAATCAAACTATTGAGAAGAAGCTGAATCAAAAGCAGAGTAGAATAAAATAAGGTGGTGCCTGAGATATGTATATTTAAAAAAGGAATTAAATAACAAAAGAAGGCGAGTATACATTGAATATTAAGAAAGACCTTGTTTTCATTGAGGTCTGTTAAAGGAGAAATCTTGAGCATGCAGAAAATGTGTCACAGGATCCACAGTAGACCCTAAAAATGGTTACCTGAAACAAATATCTTGTGACTGGTAAAATGGACTCATATACTGCTTCTTTTCATTTCCTGATTTATGACTGCAATAATGCCATGAAATACTATTCCTAAAAGGAGTTTTAAAAGCTCTTGAAACCTTTTGTATGTCTTAAAAAATAACCAGTCTAGCCAAGTCAATCATTTTGTCTTTCTGATTCAGGACTCTCTCACAGCCTACCAAAAGTCATATGTTTTCATTCAGGACATGGCATTTATTTTGCTTCATCCTACCTTCTCTGTTGAATCTAGTGCTTAGAGCAACTGTCTACAGAAAATTGCACCTGCCCCAGATTAATTGAAAAAGGAAGTTTATACCCATAGATGCCCATACACCCATAGACGCCACCACCAAATTACATCCATGTTCTCTCATGTTTTTACTGGTGATCTTGTCTCAGAGGATCTCTCTACCACATCAGGAAGCTTATGGTGGGATTTTCTATACTCTGCCTTCCTTTCAAGAAACATGCAAACACATCATCAGAGAAAGGGCAAATGAAACAAAACTGTGTCAAGGGAGGTGACTGTGCCCCTTGACTATGCCCTTGTGAGGCCCCACCTGGAGTGCTGCGTCCAGATCTGGGGCCCCCAGCACAAGAAGGATGTGGGGCTGTTAGAGAGGGTCCACAGGAAGCCATGAAGATGATGAAGGGGCTGGAGCACCTCTCCTATGCAGAAAGGCTGAGAGAGCTGGGGCTGTTCAACCTAAAGAAGAGAGGGCTCCAGGGTGACCTCACTGTGGCTTTTCAGTACTTAAAGGGGGCTTATAAAAAAGACTGAGAGTGACTTTTTGCTCAATCAGATAATGACGGGACAAGGGGGAATGCTTTTAAACTAAAAGACGGGAGATTTGGATTAGAGGTTAGGAGGAAATTCTTCCCTCAGAGGGTGGTGAGGCCCTGGCACAGATTGCCCAGAGAAGCTGTGGATGCCCCATCCCTGGAGGTGCTCAAGGCCAGGCTGGATGGGGCTTTGGGCAGCCTGGTCTGGTGGGAGGTGTCCCTGCCCATGGCAGGGGGTTGGAACTGAGTGGGCTTTAAGGTCCCTCAAACCCAAGCCATTCCGATTCCCTGATTTTGAGTCTATGGTATTTCATGATCCTTCTGATCTCCCACCATGTAAGAATCTCTCCTCTGGACAGATAGCCGTTTCTCCCTGAAGTCTCTGTGCAATGTATGCCCACTGCAGCCAGGTTATTTGCAGTCTGTGGGCACAGCCTTTTCACATTTCTTTTCTGCAGCTTTCTAAATTTCATTCAGTTAAACATAATGGCTCAGGAATTCTTCCCATATCCACCATATTCATGCAACATCATTAATTCCATCTAACCAAGGTATGGTGATAACACTGAGAGATGCATTGGAGCTGTGAAGATGCCAAATGTGTTGTGCTAGGTTTTGGTTCTGAAGAATTAATCAAAACTACATTCATGTGTCCTCTTTGCTGTGTCGACTCTACGCACACAAACCTAATCCTAAATGAAAAAAAGAATCAGACCACGTTTAACATAGATCTTCAGTTCATCATAATTTTGAACATCCAGAGAAATCACTCTGTAAAGGATAGATGGCAAGATCTTTAATCAGCATTGTTGCAGGCTCCATTGAAGTCCTATTCTCAACATTGTGCAGTACTCAAAATAATTGGAGGTGAATTGTGACAAGATTATTTTTTTGACTTGCAACATCTTTACACTGTAGTTGTAGTTCAAACAAAACTATTAGAAATTAGAAGGTCTTTGGATCTGTTAGGCCCAAAATTTAAGTCCATGGGAAAAGTCCTGTGAAGATAAGCTCTCTCAGGAGACAGAAAAGAGTAACACTGGAAATTTCTAAACTATTTCATAGGAAGTAAATTCTTGGCAGCATCTTTCTGTATATAAGTAACTGTATTTATTTCTCTCTTTTTAGCTATTTTCTGTTTGTTTCTACAGTCGAGTGATTTATTTATTTATTTTATGACTACATGAAAACTGCAGAGAATACTCCTCTCCTGGATATGTATAAGAGAAATTATTTTATTTTTGTTTGTACTCTTTTTGTTTGTCACAGCTTTGAACACAAGAATATGCTGCATTTTATATCAATTAGATTTTTTGCAGATTTCCATGATAATGAGTGATCAATATATATATATATATTTTGTCAGTACATCAATGAGCAAATGCCAGAATCATGGCAAGCATGATAAGCTACAGCAGTGGTGAATACCGCTACGATTAATTGCATAACAGATCCCATAATGCCACTGTTATTTTGTTATTTTGCAAAGCATTATCTGTTTGTTATGGACCAGTTCCCTATGACAATTACATTGGTGGCAAATTTTTTTGCCAAATTGAGGGGACTTTACAACCTCTCTTTAACAGGATCAATACGAGTTATTGCAGATTAATTGAACAAGCCACATCAGGTCTTTAAAATTTCTACTAGCTTGGTTCTGCCATATTTCCACCACTTTCTTGCTTGTCTGACACCCCTTCTTCACCACTGAGATTCACAGTTGGGGAATCACAGGCATCAAATTCATGTCAACAAGTCTCCTAAGAAAGCAAACTGTTCTTCCTCCCTATATGACCAAAAAGCCATTTCTACCTGCACAATAGTCAGTTTCATCCTAATCTAGGAGACAGGTCCTGAAGAATGACTGCAGTCTTTGGATGGAGGAGGAGCACAGTGGATGCTGAGTGTGGTGAGACACCGTGCCCTGCCGGGATCTGGCAACATTTATTGCCAAGAGTTGACTCAAAAACAAAACAAAACAAAAACAAACAAACAAACACAAAACAAACAAACCAAACCAACCAAGCAACCAACCAAGCAAACAAACAAACAAAAAAGATGCTTAACTTATTTGCTGATTGATTATTTGCTGAGCAATATTAGTATATGCTAAACTAGTTCTCAGCTGGTTACCACACTGGTGACATCTCATTTTTGGTTTGGGTTTATCCTTTGCAAATCTAAAATGTAATTGGGAGCTAGATGGGCTTCTGCTAACATTACAAAGGTAAACTAAGAGTTATGAATAGGTCTTTTAGGTGCAAGGCAATGGCTGCCATCATTTGAAAATATTTACAGAGAAGAAGCAGAAGGCATTGTGAAGAATGCTATGGATTTGCTTGCTTCACCACCGTTCATGGCTAATGCAGATTTGACTGTATTGAGCGCTTTGTGGCTCCTTTCTAGGACTAAAATAGACAAACTGTGCTGGTAAGATGGGCAGGTTCCTCTGAAAACAGAAAGGGCAGAAATACAGAAAACCTTCCAGAAACCTGACCTGTTTGCTTCAGCTCACTGGACACCACATATCTTGGAGGATACAACTGACATCACATGTCAAAGTTGCTTTGGACCCTCCTTGCCCATACAGCATGGACATTTGGGGGGCACCAAGAGAAGAGCTCTGTTACGCAACCCTCTCCCAAAACAGATGAGAGCTTCCAAAGTCTCCCAGCCTGCAGCTGTGGAGCATGGTGGCTGGCAGCACAAATGTGTGAAGGGAGCACTGACTGTGGCAGGGAATGCATTGAGGTGTTACTCAATATTCATTGTGGTGGTATTGAAGACTTTTTCCTTTCCTGGTTTCAGTTTATATTTATCTTTAAGTGTCTTTGCTTGGCTTTCCTCTAAATGGTCTTTATTGTGTGTGTGTGTTTTGTGTTTTGTTTTGTTTTTTTGAACTATGATAATAACCGGTGCCCATCCATCTGAAATACAGTAATTAGTGAATACAAATGTCTTTGTTCATGGTAAGGAAAGAATAAACTTGTGGTCTTCAGATAAAATCTCAGTTTAAAACCATTGACTAATGGCTAAATGGGAGTTCAGGCTCAGCATAAGGTGGGAAGCCTTTGAAATTGTAGATGGTTCAGCCAGAGCTGTCCCTTGAGAGCCATAAAACATACCAAAATGACCAGATGTGATTTTAAAGTTAAGTTCCTGTAGTAAACAGACTAAGTAAAACTAAATAAACTGCTTTGTACTCAAAGTGGCGCAAGGGTGGAGACTTACTGCGCTCTTACTGCAGACATACGTGCCCCTCTATCATGTTTCAGTGTCCCCTCTCTGACCTTGCAGAGCTGGGGAGGCTCTTCACATGGATGGGCCAGGCTAGGACCCACCTTTGCTGAACCTACCTGAACTACTGTCTATGTGCAGCAAATGCTGTACCCTTAATCTGGGACTTGCTGGTCCTTTCTGATTTAAACTCTCTGCCCTCCCTGCGTTATACATGGGGACACACCACCTTGAAGCCAAAATCTGCATCTATTCACTGTGTCTTCTCTCCGTAAGGGCCAAAAGAAAGGAATGGTTGCAATGCAAAGCATATTAGCTAAACAAGGTTTATCACTTGAAATGTCTGAATCTTCTCATCTGTTATTTTCATTTTTATCTTCTTTCATTGGCAACAGATGTAGAACATCCAGAAAAGAGTCTGCAATTTGCTAACCAAGAATCTCAGTAGCTGTTACATGGAAAAATAAAAAAAAATCAAAAGCATTAGCACCATGTTGTATCTTATTCTTGGTCCGGTATTCAGAGAAATAAATTGAACTGTCTGCTTTTAGCAATCTTTCTTGTAGAGATATGTATGTCTGTCTCAGTGCCTTGTAGTGAAAAGGATGGGGTAGTGGCACGTAGTGATCCTACACCCAGACTTGTGGGGAACACAGAGTTTCTGTGGTTTTGTTACACAACATATCTACAAGGTGCAACACAGAGGAGTACAAAAAAAGTGAAAAAAAAAAAAAAAAAAAAAAAAAGGCATAATAGAATGGGCCTTCTTATGAGTAGATCATATGTTCCAGAGGAAAATGACTTTGACTTGTTCAGTAGAAGGATCTGGACTTTTCAGCTCAGCTTCTTCCAAGAAATAAGTCTTGGCTGTTTACCATCAACCTCAGATTATTGTGGAAGTAATACCATGACACTTGATAAATTCTACAGATTTTTAACAGTATAACTGTTATTTTACTTAACATAGGGACTCATTCTCTCCTTCACATGTGAGAAATAAAACATATCCTCCCCCTATGCTATTAGTCTTTTGTGAACTGAATGTGTTTTCTGAAATTTTACAATCCAAACAGCTAGGTACTTTAAGAATAAAAATTAATGAAAACTGAACCCTCTAAGAAATTTAGTGTCTGTGTCAAAATATGTTCCTATCCCCAATGAGCTAAGTAGTGAAATAAGGCAGAGGCAACAAACTTTCCATATGGTTACACTTATTGAGAAATGGTGCATATGCCAAATGCAATGATTTTTTATAATTATTTACAGAAAAAGGTCTGTATCCCCCTTCCCTGTTCATTAATTTCATGTGTTGTGCCCCATAGGTGATGTGTCATTGCAGTTGTGCCTCTGATGTCTTCTTACCTTGTCCACACTGCAGCTGACTCTTGTCCTATCCTAATGGATATACCTAAATGTATGTGTGAAGTCCTCTTTAGTAGAGTTCCTTCCACTGCCACAATGCTTCCCACGGTGTGGGTTTTATTACCTGGCCATTATGTTCAATGTCTGCTTGCTGGCCCTGACAAAAGAAGCAGATGGTCCAGGTACCACTGTCAATGCTAGCTTTGCACATCAGTTTATGGCATGCTGCAGCTTATCCACATTCAAGTTAGAAGAAATAATTGGAAAAAGTCAGAGGAAAACAGCAAGTGTGTACCTCACTAAGTCTTTTTTTTGAGGTTTTCTATAGGTCTCAGATACATACTCCTAACAAATATCTTCAATACTGCATCAAATATAACATTGCAGGGGATAATTAGTCCTAGGCAGATTTCCATTGTATGGGGCATGTCAAAGTTTTTGTATTTGACTTTATGTCACAAGAACCAAAGTCAAAATACAGTAATATTTAATAGTTTAAAAGTATAATCATTTTCAAATGTGAAACATCAAGGGAGTTAATTTTTAGCATGTTCTGTTTTAGAAAATTACTTTGCATCCTCTGAACCCAGCATGTTGCCCTATAGGAATCATAGCTTGGGAGTGCATCGGCTTTGTTGTCCTGCCACACATCTTCCCTGGTGAGCTGCTGTCTTGCCTGCAGCCTCACAGAATCTCAGAATGGTTTAGGTTGGAAAGGACCTTAAAGACCATCTAATTCCACTCCCCTCCCCCTCCCCCCCCCCCCCAGACCAGGTTGCCCAAAGCCCCATCCAGCCTGGCCTTGAGCACCTCCAGGGATGGGGCACCCACAAATACAACCTCTCTATGGCCTCACCTCTGCCGTACATCCTGGGCAGGGAGGGATGGCACCAAGGCCAGTGTGATGGGGGCTGGTCACGTCACGGGCCCTTAACAGCAAATTGAATGAAGGCAGAAACAAGATTATGACCAAGGGCTTTTGAAGTACCTAATGTGGAGAGCAAGATTTACATTGACAAGAAGCCATTTAGATTTTCCTGTTAGAAATAGCTGTATACTCTTTCTAATAGAAAACTTCAGTGAGTTCCCCTCTTCCTACAGGAAGTCTTTAATGTCCTGTTTCTACTAGCTCCTGGACATTACTTAGCACTACAGCTAATCAGTTATACAAAAAGGAATAAAAATGTAGGATTTGAATGCCAAAGTATATTTATTTGGATATTATGATTAGTTTCTTTCTTTTCTTTTTTTTTTTTTACTTGCAAATATTGTGAGATGATTTGTCTTTATCTGAATGTTTCAGAAATGATGGGGGTCATAGGGGGCTATTTAGCAGTTATAGTTAATAGAAATAGTCAACAGAAAAAGTGTTTGTTATTTTTATTAACCACTGTGCAAATCTAAGTATTCTGGTGATCCAGATAGAACTGACGCAATACCTTTACATTTAAACAACCAGTAAATCTGCAAATACTGAACACATTATGTAACACAGAGATTTTGCTGACATGTCATTGTCAGATCTTCTATCTTAATAATAGTACAGAATAGAAAATAAGTTAGCAGAAATCACAGTCAGTTTCCGAGTGAATAATATAAGGGCTATTTTCTCAATGTTTGTCATTAGCAAGTTCTGACTACCCCTGACTACCTACTGGTTTTATGACATTTTAAGAGCTAAGATTTCAAAAATAACCATTATATAATGCAGTCTGCCATTAACATTATCAGAAGATTTATTACTCCTGAATTGTCTGAGATTGAAGGAAAATTCTACATAAAGCACACAAAGCACATAAAGTCTGGAGTAACTCCTTATATTCTTATAACTTTATGAACATTAAGAAACTCCTTCTTCTTCTGTGAGATGACTCTATAGTGAATTTGCATTCCAGGTAGGACAGCTAAATAAATACAGTCACAACGGTCTCTGCTTAGGAGTACTTGGTTATACAGTAAAAATAAATAAATAAATAAATAAATAAACAACGTTTTTTTAATCACTTTACGAATTATTAAAAATAAATAGCCCACTGCAATTTAGCGAAAGCTATCTTTCATTGGGCTGGACTCCTAGCTTTTATAAATTGTCAGAGGGCCATTGAACTCCAGACAGAAATGGATTCAAATTTAAGGCATGAAAAATTGGATGCTGAGTTTTTGGTCCAAGCCCAAATCTAAATTAAATGAAAATGCTTATCGTTAAAACACCAATTTAAAAGCCTTTTAAACATCCCTTTTAAAGCCTTTTAACATGTGCTGCGACCCTCAAAAGCACTTCATTATCAATACACATTTAAGATCTATTGCTATCGAATTGGCACATTTTGCAACCTGTTATGTACTTTTCAAACCTTAAATCATTTTGGCATTGCTATCACTTCAGTAATGTGAACCCATCGCACTAATGCTCTGGCCACTCTGTTGGTGGATTGAGCGTTTCCTCTGGACACAGCAATAGTAATGGGGTAGCAGGGAGAGGGAACCACTGATTGAGAAGGGAGGTAAGTGGGTTGCTAGAAGCAGCTCCCAGCTGCCTTCCTTAGCTCAACTTGTCCTGCAAATTTTGCATCAGTAGAACATCGGTTTTGAACCCTCATCTCTGCTTCATTCTCATTGTTGCTCCTTGCTGTGCAATTTTGGATAATATATTTTGTCCTTACTGTGTGTTGTTCTGTAAAGAGCCTTCTGTCGATTTACGGTAATGCAGATAACAAAGAAGCAAGCTGCTGGAGAAATGTAAAAGTCTTTTTCTGGCTATTCTCCAAACAAGCTTGGTATTACTGTCCAAATAAATGGACAGTAGCACACTTGAATGCTATCTCATACATGACAGCACACTTTGCTGCTCCTGCTTTGTGTTCATGGCAAAGATTTCAATAAGATCAAGAGGCACTGTGACATGTCACGGTCGTTTCATTTGGGAATGACTGCCATAAGATATTAAGGTCAGTTGATCAACTAAATGTGAGAAACAGTGGAAGAAGTCACCTAACTAAATGTGCACATCTGCCTTTAAGCAGGTCATCCCTGGCTGTCTTCATGATCAGTGAAAAGACACAGGCACATCCAGAGCACAGTTCTTATTGTCTTTAACGGGGCATCCAACATAAAACAGATAAATTATGGCCAAAAGTGCTCATTTTCCACTGCTGGCTGTACAGGATAGTGACTTAGATATACATGTCAGTACCGTAGGCAACTGAAACTACACATACAACACAGCTGTCCAGGAAAAGAACTAACTTCTGCTAGTTTACTGGCACTTTCCAGAGGTTTTTGCAGTCATTTTCCAATTTGTGACTAATCCTCAACCCCTTTTCCCAAAAATATCATAAGAGAAATGAGATGGTGCAATATCTTTCCCTGGAAACACCAAGTTATAGTTTGTTGCTGTTGTTGTTGTTTTTGTTTTTGAGACAAAATATCCTGCAAGGACTTCTGGAAGACACTGATTACATTTGACTTTTTTGTAATTGTTGGTTATATTGCTGCTCCTACCGAGTAGCAGTGAATGAGTGAGCCACTCTAGGTTTTCCATCTGTGTCTTGCGCATGTGGTTGTGTGAGGCTGACACTGACTAGCTGAGGAACATGGGGTTTCCAAGTGTCCAGGTGTGGTGGTTTTACTTGGGTGGGTGGCTGAGCTCCACCACAACCGCTCTCTCACTCCCTCTCCTCAAAGAGGAACAGGGAGAAAATACAATGAAAGGGGCTCAAGGGTTGAGATAAGGACGAGGAGATCGCACAGTAATTACCATGATGGGCAAAACAGACTCAGCATAGGGAGATAGTAAGATTTATTGCTTATTACTAACGAGCTAGAGAAGCAAGAAACAAAAGAAAGAAACCAAAAGCACCTTCCCCCTCCATCCACCCTCTTCCACCTCCTCCCCCCGAGCGGCGCAGGGGAATGGGGGTTATGGTCAGTCTATAGCGCTTCTTCTCCGCGGCTCCTTCTCGGTCACTCTTATCCCCTGTGCTGTGGGGTCCCTCCCACGGGATGCAGTCCTTGCTGAACTGATCCAGTGTGGGCTTCCCACAGGCAGCAGCTCTTCAAGAACTGCTCCAGATATGGGTCCGTACCATGGGGTCCATCCCTCGGGAGCAAACTGCTCCAACCTGGGTCCCCCACAGGCAGCAGCTCCTGCCAGGTCACCTGCTCCTGCCTGGTCTCCTCTCCACGGGCTGCAGGTCCGGCCCGGAATCTGCTCCGGCAGGGGTCTTCCACAGGCCGCAGTCTCCGTCGGTGCAGGTCCACCTGCTCCACCGTGGTCTCCTCCACGGGCTGCAGCGTGGAACCCTGCTCCACCGTGGTACTCCATGGGCTGCAGGGGGACATCCTGCTTCACCATGGTCCTCACCACAGGCCGCAGGGGACTTCTGCTCCGGCGCCTGGAACACCTCTCACCCTCCGTCTTCGCTGACCTTGGTGCCTGCAAGGCTATTCCTCACTCCTCTCACTCTCCCAGCTGCTGTGTGGTGCAGCATTTTTTTTCCCTGTCTTAAATCTGCTCTCACAGAGGCGCAAACAACATCACTTATTGGCTCAGCTCTGGTCAGCAGTGGGGCCCTTACCAAACACGGGGCAGCTTCTAGAGCCTTCTCACAGAAGCCACCCGTATGGCTCCCTGCTACCAATACCTTGCCATGTAAACCTGCTACACCAGGACAGCTGGATTCCTGGGTTGAACAGGTTCTGGCAAGATTATCAGGAGTTTTGAAGCTAAAAGGTCTCTAGCCTTGGGACAGTCCATAGGACTGTATTGTCCTGGAAAGAGAGGACTGCTGCTGACAAAATCTGATATTTGGACATAAGCAGATATAGTTTTTCTTTTTTCTAAACATTTATTTTCTGAAGACTATCAGCTGTCTTGGTCAAGGATGTCAAGGTCATGTCAAGGATGAGGACGATATGGCTGGCAGTGAAGTGCACTGCTCGTTTGCCAGATTGGGTCTGAAAAAGGCAATTTTGCACAAGGAATTTGCAGTTAGGTAAAAACATAAGAAATAAACTGCCTGCAGGATGAATTTTAATATTGTAGTGATGCTTTGGCTGGTAAAGAAAACCCAGATTTAACATGTGTCTGCAAGTTACATAGATGCTGCAAAAATATGGAAACACAGAAAAATTGCAAACCAAAGTGGCAACATGCCTGAGCAGAATATGTTGTGTATTTTTGCTTTTTAAAGTTAAATATGCACTTCAAGCATTCCCTTATGCTGAGAGATAGCAAGTGGTGAAGGAATGCCCTCCAGAGCACTGAAAGATGATGTATAGACAAAAAAGAAATAGCAAACTATTTATAAAATCCTCAGCTTTTTTTGAAGTGTTGGTGAAACAGCAAATTTGCAAGGACTTCCACAAATGGCATGGTTTTTAGTGCGCAGTCACCAGCAGAGTGGCAATACTTCAGAAATCGCATATGATGCTCTAGTGAGAGATTTTTTTTGGACTTTCTGGATAACAGTAACTGGAAAAGCTGCCTGTTTCTCAGCTGTTATTAGGTGACAGTCATGCAGGGAATTTTTTATTAAAAAATGCAGTAAATCCTTGCTTCAGGTTGCTGAAGAAAACAGCAGGTTGTATCGGTTCAAAGAGAGAAGAGACAATTTCATGGAAGGAAAGCCAGAGGATTCCTAACTACACAGAAACCACATCAGCCTAAGGAGGTGCCTGGAGATGAAAACAATTGCAAGGTGGGAGCCTATTAGGAAGAAATATTGTATATGCTTGTCTCGTTTTCATGATAAGCTCAGGTGTTTGCTGAAAAACCTTTCTGAATACTGAGTTGTTTGCAACATGTTAATGTCTTATCTCATGCTTACAGCATTTGGTGTTCTAACACCAGGAGATTCTGCCACCTTTAACAAAGTTAGTGATAATTTGACAAATATTAACAAACTCACAACAGAATATATGAATAATATATATGTGGCTAAGAAGGATCAGAACCAAGGATTTGTATGCTGCCATAATCCTGTGGCACACCACGCTTCGAAAAGTGCTGGCAATTACTCCTAAACAAAGGGGCATTGCTTAGATGATGGTTCAAAGTAACACCAATCAAACAAAAAGTTATGTGGTCCTTTAGTTTCTACCTTAAAGTCTTAATATTATTTGCACAGAAAAATAAAATTAGGGCAATCATACTCCTGACTGATAAGATGAAGTAACTGGAAGCACAACAGAGTCATGATGCAAGGTCCCCTCTTACTGATGAAAACTTCAGATGGTCATGTCTAAAAGTGTGATGTGTTAAAGGAAGTGACGAATATCGTCCACACACTTTTAAAAACAACTTAAGGTACTGAAAGACTTAGAGCTGAAGTGATATTTAAATCAGAAAAGAGAAAGTAATTTTCACCTCAAAATCGCAAACAAACATCCTGGCAAATAGAGATAATAACAGCATATTATCAGGAAAGGACAGCAGCCATTCCATAAACTCAGTGCCCTGGTTTGGTGTGTAGTGTGTATCTGCTGCATGCAGTGTGAAGTGTGAATTCACTAATTTTATTTAAAACAAAAACAAAAGATGATTTCCCTTCTCTACGCACATCAGGCTGCTGAATATGTTTCAGTTTTACAAAAACTTTTCAGCTGACTTTGAACATTACAGGAAAATGTTGGTGGTTTGGGGGAATGTAGAGAATCCAACTCTGACAATGCGTTACAAACAGAATATATGATTTTGCAAGCATTTAGTCAACCTCCAGCTTTCTTGGGATGTTGAAAGCTACATCAAACTATCATGCAATTTTTATTTAACCTCTTTTGCAGACTCAAAACTGAAATGATAAATAGGCAAACATCAAGGTGTTATGTTCAAAAGTGAAGCTAATTACTATTTAATAACTAATCTCAGTATGATATGCTTGAATATATTTCTAGCACACCAAGTGCTGTATACTAACATATCACATGAAATAAGGTGTCCTCCGACACTGCCTTTGATGATGGAAGCCTTCTGAATTTGTTGCTTCAATATCAAATTAATGAAAAATTGTAATGCATAGTAAACATTAATGTGTATATATATATATATATATATTCTAGTTTTGGTATTTTATTACAGAACTTGGGGGGGGGGGGGCCGTGGGATTACAGAGGCTTTCTCCTGCCACTGCTGTCTGACTGTACCTGCTGCAGCTCCACACCCTGGGTCTGGCCAGCTGGAGAGACATATAGAACAGCAGCCTGTTTTACATGTCACTAGCTCCTTTTACCTCCTTTCTCCCATTTTCTCAGGTGTTTTCCTCTCATTTCCACTTTGATCCCTTCCTTTCCCCACATTTGGTCCATTGGCCAAATCATAATTTTCACGAATTCTCATAATCTGCACAAAAAAAAAGTTACTAAATTTTAAACACTCCTCAAATTCTTCTCACCCTGCATCCAACAACAGGACCTCCCCTCCAGGCAATAACTTCCTTTATTTTGCATGGCTTTCTGGGGGAGAGTTTCCTGATGGCAGTTTCCCACCAGGGATAACAGCTGAGTTGTTCCCTTGGGGAGTGGCTGAGGTGGTGGGCTCTGTCTCTGCTGTGTGGCTTGTGGGGGGTCCCTGTCTCTATAATCAGATAATCTAGCAAATTTAAATAAAAATTAATGCCAACTTCTTCCAAGCCTGTTTTGATAATCTTGAGACCTCAGCATGAGAAACATAACTTCTCTGTATGTAATGGACTGTGAATGTGCCAGGGAGATCGATCATGGTCCTGGGTAGGCTGGATGCTTTGGAAACAACATCTCTCTGAAATGTAATTCCCCTTCTGGACTCCAGGCAGTAAAACAGGGCTCAGCGTGCAAAGAAACCACAGCATCACAGAATGGATGGAGCTGGCAGGGCCTCCTGGAGGCCCCTGGTGCCAGCCCTGCCCAAGCAGGGACACCCAGAGCAGGCTGCCCAGGACCACGTCAAGGTGGCTTTTGAAGATCCCCAAGGAGGAGACCCCACAGCCTCTCTGAGCAATGTACTCCAGTGCTAGGTCACCTGCAGAGTAAAGTGCTTCCTGATGGAAGGCCAAAGTTTCAACTCCACACCCCATTCTGAAGTGTGGGGTCAGGGAGGTGAAACCTGCAAAACTGCACATTTCTGAATATGAAAGGCTTTTTTTTTTTTTTTTTTTTACCTGCAAAAGCCAGTAGTTGCTCCCATCTTCTCAATTACTATTTCCAGTCTGATTTTATTATGCAATTGGAAGAACTTTTTGCATCACATTTCCACTTCTAGCTTTTCAATTGAACTTGCAGCTGAATCATGCAGAACATGAGAAATGGTAATTCTGCCATTTTTCTTTTCTTCCCAATGCACACGCTTTCCAGAGCTGCTGTAAGCTGACATTACTATAATACTGATTCATTGTTCAAAAAGAAGAGCAATGGAAAACAACTATGGAAACCTCAATCTCTATTAAAGGAAACCTCAGTATGTGTTGAATGAACAAGTATAAAACAGACAGAAGAAGTGAAACTATTTTCCAGTTATATTTTAATGCCTTTCAAGACTAACCAAGCATAAGACGTGCATTCTTCACTCATATTCACAGAATCACAGAATTTTCTAGGTTGGAAGAGACCTCAAGATCATCAAGTCCAACCTCTGACCTAACACTAACAGTCCCCACTAAACCATATCCCTAAGCTCTACATCTAAACGTCTTTTAAAGACCTCCAGGGATGGTGACTCCACCACTTCCCTGGGCAGCCCGTTCCAGTGTCTAACAACCCTTTCGGTAAAGAAGTTCTTCCTAATATCCAACCTAAAACTCCCCTGGCGCAACTTAAGCCCATTCCCCCTCGTCCTGTCACCAGGCACGTGGGAGAACAGACCAACTCCCACCTCGCTACAGCCTCCCTTGAGGTACCTGTAGAGAGCGATAAGGTCACCCCTGAGCCTCCTCTTCTCCAGGCTAAACAGTCCCAGCTCCCTCAGCCGCTCCTCGTAAGACTTGTTCTCCAGGCCCCTCACCAGCTTCGTAGCCCTTCTCTGGACTCGCTCGAGCACCTCCATGTCCTTCTTGTAGCGAGGGGCCCAAAACTGAACACAGTACTCGAGGTGCGGCCTCACCAGAGCTGAGTACAGGGGGACGATCACCTCCCTAGCCCTGCTGGCCACACTGTTTCTTATACAGGCCAGGATGCTGTTGGCCTTCTTGGCCACCTGAGCACACTGCTGGCTCATATTCAGGCGACTATCAACCATCACTCCCAGGTCCTTCTCTGCCTGGCAGCTCTCCAACCACTCATCTCCCAGCCTGTAGCTCTGCTTGGGGTTATTGCGCCTCAGGTGCAGGACCCGGCACTTGGCCTTGTTGAACTTCATGCAGTTGACCTCAGCCCATCGGTCCAGCCTCTCCAGATCCTCCTGCAGAGCCTTCCTACCCTCGAGCAGATCGACACACGTACCTAACTTGGTGTCATCTGCAAACTTACTGAGGGTGCACTCAATGCCCTCATCCAGATCATCAATGAAGATATTGAAGAGGACCGGCCCCAGCACCGAGCCCTGGGGAACGCCACTAGTGACCAGCCTCCAACTGGATTTGACTCCATTTACCACGACTCTTTGGGCCCGGCTATCCAGCCAGTTTCTAACCCAACGAAGCGTGCACCAGTCCAAGCCAAGAGCAGCCAGTTTCTTGAGGAGAATGCTGTGGGAAACGGTGTCAAAAGCCTTGCTGAAGTCAAGGTAGACCACATCCACAGCCTTTCCCTCATCCACCCAGCGCGTCACTTTGTCATAGAAGGAGATCAGGTTCGTCAAGCAGGACCTGCCCTTCATAAACCCATGCTGACTGGGCCTGATCGCCTGCTTGCCCTGCAAGTGCTGCATGATGACTCTCGAGATAATCTGCTCCATGAGCTTCCCTGGCACTGAGGTCAAACTGACAGGCCTTTAGTTTCCCGGGTCAGTCCTCCGGCCTTCTTGTAGATGGGCGTCACATTTGCTAGCCGATTTGTATAGGGTTTCTGTGATACAGGATCATTTGAGGAATGTAGTAAGTGATAACAATTTTTAAAAATTGCAGTACAAATATCCAATCAGCCCAGGTGCTGTAAATACGTTGGCAAATGAGGAACATTAAGTTGTGCATTCTCCAGTGAATACACCCTTCTGTGCACTCACATTTCCATGCTTAAGATGTATTGGTGAAGTGTCAGGGGGTCTGCAGAGCTTCAAATAATTGTAAAGTGTACGTAAATCATTAAACAACCACTGAGTTCCTCCAAAACCAAAAACTTTTACAGCATGTCCTGGCATTGACCAAGGCCTCAACTCACTGGAGGGAGGGAGGCCAGTGGGTTGCTTTGATATCTAGAACTTTCTAGTAGCTGGAGAAAGCACCACAGGGAGTCCTCTCTCCCTTTCTGTCCCTTCCTGCCCCTTCCTGATCTTCATTAATTATTGACTTTGTGCTGGTAACACTTTTGCAGTCAGAGTCTTGTACACCAACATGAAGGTTTGCAGCAGGTTTCTCTGAGAGGTGTTTCCAGGGAAGCCACAGATGCCTGGGAGGAGCACCACATCACCACTGGGGACAAAGCAAAGAGTGAACTGCATATAGCAGTTCAAATAATTATGGGGGGATCACCACTGAAATACGGACAAGCAGTGGTTTGTGAATGGATTAATCTTCAACTGACGACAATAAGAAGCAAGCTGTCATGCTTAAGAAAATAATTAGAATAAGATGTAAAATATAGACAAATGTGGAAATGAAAATTAAATAAGGAAAAAGCGAGAAAGTTTAGTTGTTATTTTAGATTTTTCTAGTCAGCTAGACTTTTCTAGTTTTCAAACCAGAGCTAGACTGCCAGATAGCTGGGAAAGCAGAAACTTGTAATTCTGTTACGAGATGACATACATTTATGACAGGTAGGAATATAATGAAAATTACAGTCATTTTCCAACACACACATGAGGAATAGGTTCAGCTGTTAAAGCAGCAACCAACATCAGTCAAAGATAATTTATTCTTTGCTGCTACAAATACCACTTTCTTGACTGCAAGTATCCATATTGTTCCAAGAAACAGTGGGACTAGCAAACAGCAACCAAACAGAATAAAAATCCCTATCAATAACGTGATTAGCTTCATCACATCATGAGATCATACAATGTTCTTCCAGAAAAGGAAGGAAATATGAATAACATTTTTCCAAGCAAAGAATTTGAGATCTCTCAACTGTATTTTCCAGCCTCTTTCTGTGGGGACTGTTAATCTCTTTGATGTCACTCTTCCCATTACAGCTCCTTTCAAGTTTCATAAATATTTAATGGCTGAATACCACAGAATCTTTCCAGGAATTTTTTATTATATAAATGTGCTGTGACTGAGTTCATTTTCTGTAGGTGTACTTACATTAAAAAAAATTAATAATAATAGCAAAAATCTTTTGGAGTCACTTGACTTGAAAATCAGTTAAAAATATCCACAGAAAATGCCCTTTTAAATTAAAAGAGTTTGCCCATGAAGTTTGGTCCAAAGCATCCTACTCACCCAATAAAGCAACAGGAAAAAGCTGTATTGTTTTCCTTATAGGACACAGCCCCGTGATATCTTCACATGGAACCAGTCCCCTTGCACCTTGTAAAAGCACTGGGGCAGCAGAAAGTCCTACAGTCACATCCAGCCAGAGGAGAGGTTACCTCCACCACCAGTGTCCCATACAAACACCTATGACCCATGCTGGCAGTAAGTGGTATACCTCTTTGTTGCATGCCCTGGGTCTGTGGTCCAGGAATTACTTACCTGGGATTTAGTAGGTAATTAAATGATGCAATTAAAGTGGCAATGGTCCACCAGGGATGCTGCTGCCTGAGCCACCTCCCTTCCCTGGAAGGAGGGATCTGGATGCTACAGGGATCTACTACCTGCCTGCAGCACCAAGTGCAGAGAAGTCACTATTAGAGAAGGTGGTGGCTTGGACACAGGGGCAAATAGGGATAGAGGGAAAGGGAGGCTGAGTAGGGATCAGGTTGGTGGCAGCAAGAAGGCTGTCCACCAGCAGGACTTGTAAGGTGCAGATGTGTTTCTTATGGCTGCCAAGATTCAGCCACTACCAAGTACCTGTTCTCCACAAAGCCCCCAAGAATCTAAATATTGGAGGGGAAAGGGGGTCTGAGTTACCCACTAGGACTGATTCTCCTTTCATATGAATTAGCGCAAATCACTCCAAAGGTGGAAATATTTATTTTGAGACATTACTTTAGGAGGAGTGAAGATCAGTCTCAACACAACCAAGACTTATCCCAGAAGGAAAACACACTTTAGAGAGATTATCAGATGATGAGCACCAAATGAGAAGGTTGCTGAGAAACTTGTAATTGGATATGAGAAAATGCCTGTTCCCAGTGGTTTCTGCTGAAGCTAAACATAAGCTAGATCCCCTTGTCATGGCCAGTCTGTGCCTAGCACAAATTGAGTTAGAAATGCTATTCACATTTCTTTCCTCCAGCTGAATCTGTGGTTCAATTACCTCCCACTTCACTCTCATAATTTGCAACAGATCTGTAGCAGTTCCAAATGATTATGGCCAATTTCCCAGCTGGCAATTTCAATAATAAACAAAATCAGATATTTTATTTACCTCAGTCAGGTTTAAATTTCCCATACATACTTAAATCTTCCTATGACAACTGTTTCTACACAAGCCTGATTTGAAGGAATGGAAGTGACAGATAGTAGTAGCAATAATTTCTACTTCTATGAGGTTTCCCACAGCTCTAAATAGTTTCGATTAATGTCTGTGCTTCTCACTTTCTATCCACTATCACTCATATATAAGAGAGATCTGACTGTTCAGATAAGTAAACAACCTTTCTTTTCTCAGACTAGTTACAGAATCACAGAATCAGAATCACAGAATAGTCTAGGTTGGAAGAGACCCCCAAGATCACCGAGTCCAACCTCTGACCTAACACTAACAAGTCCTCCACTAAACCATATCCCTAAGCTCTACATCTAAACGTCTTTCAAAGACCTCCAGGGATGGTGACTCAACCACTTCCCTGGGCAGCCTATTCCAGTGACTAACAACCCGTTCAGTAAAGAAGTTCTTCCTAATATCCAACCTAAACCTCCCCTGGCGCAACTTTAGCCTATTCCCCAATTTAGGTACCTGTAGAGTGCAATAAGGTCACCCCTGAGCCTCCTTTTCTCCAGGCTGAACAAGCCCAGCTCCCTCAGCCGCTCCTCGTAAGACTTGTTCTCCAGACCTTTCACCAGCTTCGTAGCCCTTCTCTGGACTCGCTCAAGCACCTCCATGTCCTTCTTGCAGTGAGGGGCCCAAAACTGAACACAGTACTCGAGGTGCGGCCTCACCAGAGCCGAGTACAGGGGGACAATCACTTCCCTGGACCTGCTGGCCACGCTGTTTCTTATGCAAGCCAGGATGCTGTTGGCCTTCTTGGCCACCTGAGCACACTGCTGGCTCATATTCAGCCGACTGTCAACCACTACTCCCAGGTCCTTCTCTGCCAGGCAGCTTTCTAACCACACATCTCCCAGCCTGTAGCGCTGTTTGGGGTTGTTGTGCCCCAGGTGCAGGACCCGGCACTTGGCCTTGTTGAACTTCATACCGTTGGCCTTTGCCCATTGGTCCAGCCTATCCAGGTCCTCCTGCAGAGCCTTCCTACCCTCAAGCAGATCGACACACGCACCTAACTTGGTGTCGTCTGCAAACTTGCTGAGGGTGCACTCGATCCCCTCGTCCAGATCATCGATGAAGATGTTAAAGAGGACTGGCCCCAGTACCAAGCCCTGGGGGACTCCACTAGTGACCAGCCTCCAACTGGATTTGACTCCGTTCACCACAACTCTCTGGGCCCGGCCATAGTTCAAGTGTAGATATCTCTAATTTCTAGAATAGTAAAAATAAGTTGTTTTATGGACAAGGACATCAGGTTCTTACTTAGTTTTATGTATGCTGTTCGTCCTAACACTTGATGTTTAGTCTTCCTCAGGGACAAATCCCAAAAGATCTTCAACAGAAAATATTTTGTAATAAACATTCTGATAAAAAATGTTATTTTCCGCCTTCCTCTCCAGGTCACACATACTCCTTACAGAGTGTACCACAGGCAAAATTATTTTGGCTGCTGTAGTTGGAAATAGGCTGTATGTCTTTTAAATAACATGCTGCAGTAATTCAGTTCAGAATTAAAAATCATGTTATCATAAGACCCATTCACAAATAGACAGTAAAACCTACAAAAAATTAGTGGATAACAATTTGGACCTATTGATTTTAAAACTCATCTTTTTAGCAAAGAATACAGTGTTCCTCAGCTGTACACTTCATGCACTCTGTTTCTCATATTTGACTATCATCAGATCTTGACAAGGTGTTTGGAGACTCTCATCTAATGTATTAAAAATGTTGGTTCTTCTTCAGTGGAAGAATTTCATAATTAGAAAACTTTATAGCAGTCAGTGAACCTTATTATGTTCAGACGAATTCCATATTTTGCTCCAGCATCTGCCTCCAGAAATAATAACCATCTGGCAGCCCATGCAGCCTACCACATGTGGTGGGAAGAAGCAGTACCCATTTCGATGGGACTCACAGCTTGTTAACTAGGTTCCCTCTGCAGTCCATCAATTCTGTCCATAAATCTGTAACACTGTTATGTCTAGGATGGGATTAGTTGTTTTCTGGAGATGCTAATCTCACTTTCTCTCCACCTCTCCCTTTGTTGAGCAGAGGTAGACCTAGTGACTAGCTTACAACCCTTTCTTAAATATATATATATATATAGAGAGAGAGAGAGAGAGAGAGAGAGAGAGAGAGAGAAGGCTAGACAAGATATATAAGTACAAGGTTTTACTTTTCTCACCCATTCACCAGAAAAACAGTGATTTCTGTAACCTGGGAGCATCCTTTGACGCCACCAGCTTTTACTGACAATCTTAGACAAATATGGTAGCTCACCGATATTTCTGGCTTCCCCTAAACCAGTTGGTCTGGGATTCATCTGTAGTCTGAGCCACCTAAATTCGTGTGTCTCTATAGGGGTTCCCCCTCACAGCAAGGGGAAATCTGGTTCTTGTTGTTGGTGGAATCCAGACAAACAGGGATATTTTCCTCAGAAGCACACCCTGAGTTGGTGACAACCTACTGTAGCAACTGGCCAAACCTTTTCAGTATTGTTTTCACTCTATAAATCAATTTTAATTTAGAAAGGAAAACAAGCAAACAACAAACAATCTGAGAAAAATATCTAGAACATTGCTGGAATCTGGAAGGGACTTTAATTCCAAAAGGCCGTGAGGATCTGAGGTTATTTTAAAGGAGGCTCAAAAGAACCATGTGCTATTGTAATAGGTACAATAAATTCAATAAATTTAATTCATATGCATTTTAATGCATTTAGTGTAGAAAGTAAGCAAACCTCAATGAAACTAGTGACATATTTGCTAGGGAGAAAGAGCAGATATCTGTGTTACAGGTCCAGGTGGCAGACTGCTTCCCAGGCTGGGATGTACCTATAAATACCAGTCTGTCAGTGGCAAGCTGCTGGAAGTGGTTGGCACAGCACATAATGTAATATCAAACCGACAGGCTCTGGGGCTTTAATATTGCTCAGGCAAGCACCAATCTCTGCTGACACCAACAGAGTCTCAGCCCCACTGGAAAGATGTCTCAACCCCGTCTTCTCTTCTGCCCGAGATGTGGCTGCTCTGTACAGGCAGGGAGGTGAGATCTGGTTTGCTTACACCCGGCAGGGCTCACTGTGTACCAGAGAAGGGAAACTTCTGCAGCAGAACTGGAAAAATCCACTTTGACAGGGTGCAAATTCATCTACTTGTGTCTGCCACCGAGCTAACACAGCTGCTGACTCAGTAATTGTCTGTTGATGATCAGACACACAGCTGAGGTGAGAGTAAAGTCTGTAGAAAAGATTATTTGTCTGGTGGCTGAGACACAAAAGCTCTAGATTTGAGGCAATGTGATTAAAACCGAATATTTGTTAGGAGCTACAGTGGCTGCTGCTGAAAAACACCATCTCACCATCGGATGTCAGAGAGATGCAGTCTGGTATTGACACGTCTCGGCAGTCACTGAGGGCAGGGATAAAGAGACCTTTGCTCTATTATGCAGTGGGTTTGGACTGAGAAACTATAGCTACTCGCAGTAGTGACTTTCTGTCAATACATTTTTGTACTTCTTTTTACAAGTAACTGGGCTATAAGAGTTCACTACTGAACTTCTTCAAGTAGAAGAAAGCTTGGTTCAATAAAATGCCAGTGGAAGGCATCTCCAAAAGACAACCCAGGCCACAGGGAGCATGAAACACCTCCCATGATGCCTCCCCCCATGCCCCTGCCTTCCCCTGATGCCAAACTTAGCTCTGATGCCTCTCAATGAAATGCTTAAAATAAGCGGCATAAATACACAATGCAATGCTCCAGTTAGGGAAGGATACAAGAGGCTTGAGCAGCAAATAATTTCAGCAATATACTGAGGAATTAGTTGGTTGGCCTTTTTGTCTATTTCCTTTCTGAATTTTATGTGTAAAATCTCTTTTGCCTGGCTTCAAAAGAGCTTCCTGGCTACTGCAATGTCACCATTTTACAAACTCATCACCAAGCTCCAGTTCTCGTCCATCCTCCTCCCTGACCCTTGGCATCTCTGTTCAGTGCCCACACCTGGTTTTCTCAAAGCTTCCTGCATGCACCAACCAGCTGCTCCTTCCTCCTCAGTCCACTGCTGATTCAGGTAAAGGTCAGTTTTTGTTTATTAACCTTACATGTAATACACGTGATTTTAATCATTCTCCTGAGTATGCATGCAAATAGTTTTACCTGAATAAAGAATAAAGCTCAGTACAATTTTGCATTGGCAACACTGAAAAGGATAAAAAAATATGGTGTAAGTATATAAATACTGCTGAGTGCTTTACACATTAAAGTTCATACATGATGTTTTCTGTCTATGGTACAATATATAGTAAATTATAATCTTTCTTTAAATTAATAAAAAATTAATGATAACTTCAAAAAAGGAGTGATGGGGCATTCCAGCTAAGGACTTAACTCCCAGAAACTCCTAATTTTTCACTAAAATTCAGCTGTGGCATGGAGTTCTGAAGAACATCAGTTTTGAAACGAGGTATAGCCAATTACTTTCATTTCAGCAACATGGCTTGGTTTGCAAGAAATATCCTTAATTACTACATGACTGCAAAAATCAAGGATTCGCTGTTGTGGCAATAACACTTCAAAAATAGCTCCTAGTGGTTTTATTAGTATAGTCTGAACCTGGAATCAGAGTTTTATACTATTCATCTTGTCGATAACAATTCCTTTAACTTGTATGGACTGAGATGAAACAAGTCAGATTTTCTATCTCAAAGAAAATGCAGTTAGGAAAGGCAGTTATCATTGTCAAATTCTACACATGATCCTCTATGAAAAGCTTCTTTGTAGAATAAGTGTCACGAGCTGCACATGACATTTTCTTCTCTTTGGAAATGCACATAGTTAGGCAGCAGGACATCCTCATTGTGTTGCAAGCTTTTATCTTCAAGAGATCTTTTCAACATGCTGGTCCTGAAGGCTTTGCTGACAAAAGCTGACAAATGTAGACTCAGGCTCCATCGCCTTGCAGAAGCTTACTAGAATTGGAAAATTACTGGAAGAATTCTTTTCCACATAAAATTCCAATTTTCTTCTTGGAAGGTTTTAGATGGTTTTCTTCTATGCCTGTACACGAAGATGAAATGTCTATGTTTCCACAGAAAGAAAATTCAAAAATATTTTCATTTGGGTGTAGCATTTTATTTTTTTTTGTAAAATGAAAACCTTACACTTTGAAAAAGTTGAATCAAAATAGTACTATTGTTTATTATTACATTTATGTAATATTATTATTAAATAATATAAATATAATTATTGTTTATTATTACACTTATATAATATTAAACACAATGTGCTTAAAATAATATATAAGCATAGATGTATATAACATATACAGATAAACACATGTATGCAATATTAGGCACCATGTACTTAAAATTATATTTAACTATGTAAGTATATAATATGTACGGGTAATTTAACACTAATGACAAAAATTGATACTGCGTTTTGGACCAAAGTAGGGCAAATTATTATATTTCTTTTTTCTTTTTTTTCTTTTCTTTTCTTTTTCTTTTTCTTTTTTTTACATTAAATTGCTTCTGCAGAAATGCTTTCACTGTATCAAAACTACATTTTGCTGATAAATGTTTTTCCACCAATACTTTTTAAGTAGCTGTGCTGCTTTGATTGGTAATAGGAGAGTAGATTGTACTGGAGAGAAGCCCACAATGCAGGTCCTCTTAACACATGTAATCTGCAAGTAGATGTCTTGAGGACACTCACTGACAATCTTCCACTTTTTTCTTTTTTTTTTTTTTTTTTTTTTTGCTTTCCTAAAATTCCATTCTAACTGAGACTTATGAGCTCTCTTCATTTAAATGAGATTGTGGGAGTATTTAGTACTGAAACTTCAGTGCTTACTTTTGCAATAGTATCTTGACTCCATGTAATGTTCAGAGCCTCATGCACTATCCTCTCAAATTCTGGAAAACAAAGAGGCCTAATTTCAATTTTGTGGAATAAAAATATTGCTAATGGTACAATGAATGCTTTTACCTCATTGCATTTTTTTTAATTATTATTTTTTATTTTTAATTTCAAGGCTGCATGGGCTGCCACCGAACACTTATCCCTAGCAATGACTTCTGCCACATTTTTCTTTGGGCCAACATCATCAGGGGAAATCAGAAATGTCATTCAGATACCCTGGGACTGGAGATCTTCTCTTCCTGGGGCCATGTCACAATACAATTGTGAGAGTAAAAATAAGAATTGGACAAATAAGAGTTGGACTTGATGATCCTTAAGGGTCTCTTCCAACTCAGAATATTCTATGATTCTATGATTCTATGTCACAATATAATTGGACCTTTATCCTGGCACCTGCTAGTCACTCATAAATGTCAAATTTCTGAAAAAAAAAATAATATGATGAACTGATATGGACTCCTGTGTGATACTGGTGAAGCACTCCAAATGTTTCAGTGTGTTGTCAAGGAAAGGCTTCATTTTGGTTAATGATTACTTCTTTATTTCTGATCATGTTGATGTAAGTATTAAGATCTCATTAAAGTATTATAGAAGATGTAGAAAACAGTATTTTAAAAATGGCATTTGAATATAACTTAACTGATTAAAAAATGAAGTTAAAAAAAAAAAGTACATTTTGCCATTAAAATTTGAAATGGTAGATTTTGATTTTTGTTAGCAAGGGAATAAAAGCAATTTATGTAAAATAAAAAAGAATTCTTAAAGAAAAAACTATTCATGCCGTTTCTTGAATCCTTTATTCCAATAACAAAGCACATTTTTAATTGCTTTTAGTTGTGGGGAATGGAGCAACATACATATATAAATTTATAAATGCACACATACGCATAACATATATATGTATATATATGTAAATGCATATCAGCCAACATAAAAGGCTAAACACAACTCTTCTCTGGGAATGTGGTGAGTGAAACCATCCTTTGTAGTAAAGCAAATACAAAGCAAAAAATAAGAATAAAATATTTCTTTTCACTCATAACTAAAGGATAGCATTCTTGAAACCTCCCTAAATTGGATTTTGGTGCCCAAGTCCTACACATTGACTCGGCCGTGATCAATCTTCTCTGATCCTGAAATCAACAGTTGCTCCCACTAATAGTGTGAGAGGTCCCATGGCATCCGGAGTTAGGTTGCAGGGATGCTCATTGCTGGTAAAAAACAGGAGTCTAAGGAAAGTGAAAGAAGATCGTGATTAATATTCACAGTCTACATCTCACTCTACTAATTAATTCCTTGTAGTCAGATAGGTTGTACTATTTTTCCTATTTTCTTACTTGTCGTAATAGTGTCAATCAAAGCATTACTATGGCAACATTGGTCTCTCTGCATTATAATACAAGGTCATAAATTGAGACCACAATGCGTCTCCATGACAAGGTGACATTTTACTATTGACTGTAGAACCAATTTAGAATTGAATCTGAAAATAAGCACAGGGTTGAATATGGAAAATGTATTTAGAACATGCCCTAAGTTAGGACTCAAAGTCAGATGTCGTCATAAACAGATCTTGTTTTCATTATTTAGCTGTGAACTCCAACCCTCTGTTCCTTACTGAATGGGAATGCTCAGTTGTGAACAAGAGAGTTATTCATGGGTACAAACGGGCTGAAGTGTGGCCTGAGGAAAGGAGGAGGGTTTCCCCTTGGGTTATGCATTATTAAGAAGAGCTTGGAGAGGAGATATGTATGTGATGCATGGAGAAGGGAAGAGCACACCTGTGCACAAAACCAATCACACCTCTTTTTTGACCTTCAAGGGCGAGGATCTGCAAACCAGAAAGCTCCCTTTGCAACTGAGAGGACAATTTCCAGATTTGAAAAGGAATGAGGAGGAGGTGGAGAGGAGCAGCTCAACATCTGGGGGAGTAACTCACACAGTTCCCTGCAGAAATAGGATTTTACTGAGTTTTTTCTGAGAAAGACAGACAGGTTACAAAACCTTACAAAATGCAGGCATCAGATGGGGTTTATCAGCCTAAATAGAACGATGTGTACGTGCCTCCTGTGTTGAGGCATCCTGCACACTGGGCTGAGGATCCAGCAGGAAAACCTTCCTCTCATCACTTATGCGCTGGCATGAAGAGAGCCCGCAGAGTGCAGGACGATAAGCCTCAGCTGCTCAGCAAATGCACGATGTGCCTCAGCGAGTGCATTACACAAATAAACTGCTATTTGATGGGTTTGCAATTTAATTGTGAAAGCTTATGGAGTGGAACACTGTTAACAGCATAAAAGGCATTAGTTGGTGGGCGTCTCTGTGCTGAACATAGAAAGTAGGCTCAGCAGCTGTCCTCATTTTCTCCTCATTGATTTTTTTTTCTCCAGCAGCGAATTCAATCTACACCGTGGCACCACAGTTGCCATATGCTCCCTGACCTGCTGTGCAATGCCGGTACATCCTCTGAGGTGGGGACAAGGCAACCGGGAGCAGCCATGCACTCGGGGTCCCTCGTGGTGCCCCTGAGCCTGTGCCAAGGGAAGGGCACTCCTGATGGGAACACTTGCTCTCCTCCAAGGCAGCCGAACGGTGCAAGCTGGCAGTTTGTAAATAAGAAATGGCCACTGCCACTCAAAATGAATACGGATAACAAGCTGTGTGTTCAATTGCCTGGCTCACTTTCTGAACCACCTTTCCAAGATCGTTAGGTTTACATTAAATTCTTGACATCAGGCTCACCATTTCTGAAGCCAGCCCATTCTACTAGCTGGAGTTTTGCTCCCACTCATCATGCTAAACCATGATTTTTATTCCCTCCTCAGATTTCTCTTTCTGTAGACTTCTCCTGACCTTCCATCCTGTCTTTGTCTTCATGCCCCAAAACTACCCCACTAAACACAAAGTCAGCTTATGCATTTAGTTAGCGACTAAGTTGCCCCCCCACTTACTGAATGGCAACTCTGCATCTTTTTTTTTTTCTCCTCTTTCACTCCACATGACTTCAGAAGTGCTTTCCATTTATTGAAATGTAAAGAAAACGTAAGGTAATCGCAGGGTATAATTTAGCTTGCCTTTTGGCAGTTTTTCACCCTATCTCAATGCTTTCTGACCTCTAAGGCTGAAGAGGATTTGAGTTAATTTATGGCCACTTTGCTCTGCAGAAGCCTGGAGTGCTCGTACAATCACTTCTGATGTCTTCAGCGCTGGAGGAAATGGCCTCCAGGTGACAATAACCATTTGAACCACTTTTGGTAGAGCTATGTGAGCATGATTTTTAACACCATCTAGCACCTTGCAGCATTTAATGACTTTGTAAATCAAAGAAGAGTACCCTCAGACTGGTATCCTGTAGAAATAGATGGGAAGCAATACTTTATCTGAATACAGTGCCTGGGTCTAAGAATTGAGGCACAAAAGAAATAATAATAATTTAAAACTCCAACTAACTTGTGACATTGGTAAATATCTGTGTTTCTGAACTGTAAAGAAAACTATAAAAAACACAAAGAGAAAAGATGTCTTCTGATAATAATCCTGTGACTCTACCACAGGATTATTTTTCTGCCTCTAATATCATACAACAAGTACCGGAGGAAGTTGCAAGAGTAAAAAAGACAGAAAGATATATTCTGCTGTTTTAATTAAAAATTATTACAAAACTTGGTTTTATTAGTATCAATATAATATCAATCCATATCTCCTGGGGGAGATATCCTGTATTTCTCATTTATGAAGAAGGAGAGGTATGGGGAAATATATTAAATCAGAGCCAGGAATTTTAAAAGTGGGTAGCTGGTCTTACTTCAAATTAAAAAGTGATGTTATACAAATCATTTATATTTTTATTGACAAAACTCTCTAAGCAGCAAAATTATTTATGTGCTTTACTGTTGCAGAATGTTACCCAGTCCTTTTGCATGGTTGAAAATAAAACTCATCCTACAATGTCATACCTAAAATCTGAACACCATGACAGCTGTCTAGCAGTGGTCATAAAATTTTTGGCCATGTTCATGTAATAAATAACATCTCTGGCAACTACAGCTAGAAAAATATCTGCTCCCATAAGAAAATATTCTCCCAACCAAAAACCCTCTCATCTGTGTTTCTTTTCAGTGCTTCCTCAGCCAAGATGAAGTCTTGTGTTTGTGTTGTTTCAGTTACATTCTTACTCCACAGGTTGTGAATCACCATAAAAAACTGCACTACCCACCCAGCCCTAAAGGACAGAGAGCAGGAACAGAACGTGCCGCCACTGCGTTTACCATGGGAGGAAAATCAATACCTGGAAAACATCTGTAAATTTACAGCTAGGAGCTTTCAATATATCATATGGTAGCAAGATGGGATACGCTTTGCCGCTGAGGTATACAAGGCATGTCAGCCTCCACTCTGAAGAATAACCCAGAAGCTGTAAATAAACCTCTTTTCCCAATACCTCTGAAAGGAATAAAGCAGATGCATAGACCTGTTGGCTGTTCCCTCGTCTCCAGTTGTACGCTCAGGCATTTGAACCTGGAGCTTGCTCCTGGTATTCTTCCTCCCCAGTCCAAGGGCATCCTTAATATCACAGCAGACAGGAGTCACTTACCATTGCTGTAGCTCTCTGTAAGGCATCTCCTGATGTATATTTCAAGCAAGATGTGTTTGTTCCCCAGTTCAGCATCAGTTTATCACCCTTCATACAGGCCATGAGACTGGCTACAGTAGCTGCAAGCCTGCATTCAGTGCAGTGTTCAGGTAGATAACTCTGAGCATGCAATAATTTCTGAAAGCAGGAATCACAGAACTAGCTTTGGAGAAGCGGGATAATTGCTTTTCTTAATTAGAGTAGAAATTTCTATACTCTCATTTTCCTGCTTTATCCTTTTCAGTGCTCAAATTTAACACAATAGTGACTATATGACTCACATGGTCAAAGGTAAATGTAGGTCTGTAATAAGGATCACCCTACAGCAAGGCCATGGAGAAGTTTTGGTATGCAAGGCTGTTGGTCCTGCCACTGCTGTATTTCATGCTGATAGAAGCAAAAGAATAACATTATTAGACTGATGATGAGCCAAGCGTTATCACTTTTACTGCACTTAAGAACTCAGTCATCAGAGAAAAGACAAGTTCGATTGAATAAGCAAATGTAAGAAGAAGTAATGGCTACATTTCCTCTGCTGTTATCTCAGAGCCCCACTCTGTGTGAGAAGAAATGAATTTAAGGAATGAGAAAAAGCCCTTACAGGAATATATAAGAAACAAGGTACTGTAGGGGTGAGCATATCCTGAGTCCAGGGAAGACCAGAGGGAAAGAACTAATGAGTATAGTTGAAATATTTTAAGGTCTTTCATTTCAAATATCTACATTTTTCAACTTGGTTATAATAATTTTGTACTAAGACATATTCATTAATGAATGCAAGTTTCTTAGCAGTGTTTTAATCTGTATTTAGGATTATTATTAGAAGGAATGATAAATTGAGGTCTGTACCAATCCTAGTATAAAAAAGAGCTTTCCAGTACCATATATATAAAGGAATGCTTACACACACACACACACACACACAAAAGTAAGAACAATAATATCTGAATTATATTTTGCTGGCACATATATCTAAATGATCTATGTCTTAACTGTATGATGCTCACTTGAATATAAAGCAGGAGGATAATTTATAGGGTATTTTCAGAATTGCAGAAGTGCCAGTACCTTTCAATTGATCTATGGAGAGGAAAGTAACTTAAGAGTATGAAACATGAGAAATCAGCATTTTTGGCTGGAACACTGTGTATTGTTGACTGTAGGACATCATATTGCTATTAAAATACAATAGACAAAGAGTGTCAGAAGAGAGCTGGTGGCCCAGAACTCATGGGTACAATGTGTTATGCTTCTCATTGAGGAGAAGGAAAAATCATGCTCCAAAGGCTGAAGATTAAATGGAGAGGTTTTGTGTTTTGAAAGTACTCTGAGAACTACCATGGGGAAACATCCTTCAATGAGTATATCAATAAAGCTTTCTCAAACCGGTCAATGACAACACCAAGTTTGAGCATTATCTTTGAAGAGCTCCCTGGGAGTCCAAGTGAGTGGGGATACGGCAAAGACCAAGATGGAAAAATGTGTTTTTAGTAAAGAGATTAATATTCACAAGGAAAGAAAATCATGGCATTTGCCAGCTATGCTTACTGTGCCTCTGTGTTTCTCTTGGTGAAGTGCTAGGATTTGGCCCTGGTTCAGCTGAAATCAGGAGTAATAGTCTCTGAAGGGAATGGAGTGAAGGCTGTGCAGTGGAGCAGGCACAGACAGAAAAAATATTTTAGAAGTTTCATTCTTCCTTGGGACTTATTACATTTTATTATTATTATTTATTATACTTTCTCTCTCTCTCTCTCTCTCTGTGTGTGTAGCCTGATTTGTCTATATGTATTTCTGAATAGGGAAGTGAAATATTTTATCCGTAACTATTTCATGTATCTCTATATTTTCTTTTTGTATATTGCACTTAAGGCCAGATTCTGTCACTCTATCCACATTAGCAGGTGACTTTGCTTCAGTGCATGAGCAAGCCCATACAAATCAGTGAGCATGGGTTTAGTGCATGTTTTCACATTTCAGTGGATGGGACATCCACTGCTCCTAATAGAGCAACTGTTGGGATCCATGGGGGAAGTGTTTAATTTTTCCTTGGTAATGTAAACTAGGACATCAATGGAAACAACTAATTTTGGTGAAAATTCGGTCCCTCCCTCACCCAAAATGCTTAGTACTCACACTCTTGAACTGTGATATTTTATTTTATTTTTTCTCTACTGGGAGTGTTCTCCTGGGCAGAAAAATGACAGATACTGAAGTTGTCGGTATTAAAGCTGTCAAGGAAGGTGCTGAGAAAATGTTTAGAAAAGAAGCAAGGAGATACTTGTCTACCGTTGCTGAATTTGACGTGTGCGTTATAATCTTGCGAACAGCCAGCTTTTTAGGAAGACTGTAAAATAGAGTTCTCCACTCCACAATGTCACAAAATGCAGTTTTCCAGAAGAGTATCAGTACAACAAAGGTAAAGTGGGAGAGATAAGAGCTTTGGTGTTTTTAGCAGGAAGAGAACTCAATTCTTTTCTCTCTCTTTTTTTTTTTTTTTTTTTTTTTTTCCTCTCCCTAGCTTATTTTACACACTTTTGAGATATCAATGTGCATGCATTCCTTCATAATTAAATTCTTCTTTGCAATTAGCACAGCTAAATGCATCATCACTGGTTGTGATCTACAGATTCAGGAGGGATCAGGCACATGGGCTGCTGTTGGCTCTGATCAGTCGGGCAAAGAAATGAAAGCTCGAGCAGCTACGGCCCCAGGGCAGCGGGTGTCTGTGGGACACCAAATGAATAAAGTAAAAATGTAACACAACATGCTCTCAGGAGGTGCCCAGGATAATCTGGGCTTAGAAACAGAACAGGAGAATGAGAAACAGAATAAAAAAAATGAGAATGCCTTAAAATAAGACATTTTCTAATGGTCGGGACGCAACTGAAGAACAGCACTCAGCATTCACTGAATTTTATATAGAATGATCCAGTTTCGGGCCCCAGTCTGAATTCCTGCTTTGAACATGAGACTTTCTGACATCCCTGCCAAACCTGAAAGATTTAATGGTCCTTATGTGGGTTATGACAATAGTTACACGACCAAGATAAGATATACCCCGAAGAGAAGGCATTGGATTTTAAAGGAAGCATAGGACTGTTTTGTAACTGTCAATAAGGAGACCAATAATTGCCCCGAGACTTACTGTAGTATATTTGGAAAAAAGTTTTCACTTGCTTACAGTTGACTTGCAGATATAGGAGAACATTCAAAAGGAACAGATCACAAAACATTGCTTTATTTTTATTTATTTTTATTTATTTATTTTTATTTATTTATATTTTATTTATTTATTATTTTATTTATTTATTTATTTTTATTTATTTTTAGATTTATTTATTTATTTATTTTCCCTAGGAGTCTGCATGCACAAAGGGGCTGCTGCACTCAAAAAGGGTGGCAAAAAGTTAGCCATGGTAATTCACTCGATTCTGACAGCAAATTAAATAATCCTGTCCTTTGTGAGCCATAGCTAAAATACAAAGCGGTTTTTCTTTTTTTTTTTTCTTTTCTTTTTTTTTTTTTTTTTTTCTCCTTATGAGGATAGATTCCCTAGAGTAAATAGGCTCATCTTTCAATAGAGGAAACAAAGCCATAGTTGAAAAGGTTGTTTTCTTCATAGGCACCAATGCCTCAAATACGATGACATCAAAGCCTTTGTAAGGTACGTTTGTCACTATAACATTGAAGAGGGAATTATCGATTGCTTGCTGAACTGCTTTGAAGATCCCAAACTACCTCCTTTTGGAATATTAGAAAACTAGGTGAGCTATTCACTTTGGTGTCTGTCCTGGTTTCAGTTAGGACAGTTATTTTTCCTCCTAGTAGCTGGTAGGGTGCTGTGTTTTGGACTAGGATTAGAAGAGTGCTGATAACATGCTGATGTTTTAATTGCTGCAGAGCAGTGCTTACACCAAGCCAAGGACTTTTCAGCTCCTTGCTCTGTCCTGCCAGTGGGCAGGCTGGGGGTGCAGCAAGAGCTGGGAGGGGACAGACCCAGGACAGCTGACCCAAACTGGCCAAAGGGGTATTCCATACCATCTGACGGCATGCTGAACAATATATAGGGGTGGCTAGCCGGGCTGGGGGGCCGGCTGCTCGGGGTTGGGCTGGGCATCGGTCAGCGGGTGGTGAGCAATTGCATTGTGCATCACTTGTTTGTACACATTATTATTATTATTATTATTATTATTATTACTCTTATTTTCCTGTCTTAATTAACTGTCTTTATCTCAACTCACAGGCTTCACTTTCCTGTTTCTTTCCCCCATCCCAGAGAGGGAGGGGGGAGGGTGAGCGAATGGCTGTGTGGTGTTTAGCTGCCAGCTGGGTTAAACCACAGCACTGTCACATACCAGCAAAAGGAAAGTGACAGTGAGCATTTGTGGTAGATAACTGCTGCCTACGGCACGGCAGTGGGTGTGCTGTGAGGTGCCCGTTGCTTCCTTTGGAACTGTCCTGGTTTCAGTCTGCAGTCCATGCCGACCACTTTCACCCGCCCAAAGAGCTTTGGACTTGAAAGGTATTGAGTTTTGTCAACTTTGAAGGTATGAAGTGAGGCACTTTCTCGCTTGATTGTTCTTCCTCATTTTGTACCATTGTCCTAAAATCCTTACCAGTTGCCACGAGGTATTTTTCTATTATAGATAAGATGGTTCTACTGCAATTAAGTTCCAGCAGAAAGGATGGAGGTGGGAAAGGTGAAGAGAGTCTTTCACCATGTGAGCACTATTTCACTTCCACAAGGTGAGTAATATGACTCCGTGATGCAATTTTACAATTACAACTGTCTGATCTTGTATGCCTGTGGTCTATAACATCATGATTGGAAGATAACCTAACACAAAGGTTTAACTTTGTTTAGTCAGGTGCTTATCTGCAAATATAACAAAGCAAAACAGATTCCTTAAACCATAAATGCAGTTCATTCGGAGGTAAACACAGTTGTTTTCCCATTTTGACCTCAGGAAAATAAATATATATTGAGAAAATGGCAGTAAATTGCTGGCTTTCAATCAATAATAGGCACTGAGGAAGGACATGGCACCAAATTAGAAAACTAAATGTTTTCATTTGCACTGTGGTAGCAGGGGGCTTCCATGTGGTAGCCTCATAAATACAGGATACCTCAGAGTTACTGTCTTTAGTCATCAGTTTTTACAGAGACATTTTATTTCTCTAGGTAGATTTATAAGTGCAATGCACGTTGTGGTTTTTTAATTGTTTGGTTGCTTTTTTTGTATTGGTTGCTTTTTTATTTATTTTTTTTTTGTTTTTTTTTTTTTTTTGTTTGTTTGGTTTTTTTTTTTTGGTTGGTTGGTTGGTTTTGTGCTTTGTTTTTCTTTCTGCAAAGGATGATTTGGGGTAGTTTTACTCAGTTCATCAGTTAAGCAACTGTTTCACCATTCTCCAGCTAGGATTGTCCCCTTCCTCCTTCAGCTACCTCCAGGGGTGGGCAGTCTTCAGCTCAGGAGGAAAAGGGATTTTGGATGTATTTTGGGGGGGACATTGAGCATCACATCCCGGGGTTTTCTTATGGAAAGAAAATCCTTCTGCGTATATATATATGTATATATATATATTTCTGAGAATACTGTGTTCTCCACAGCTTTGGAACAAAGCTAGGCTTGTTCTTCAGAAGGTGTTAAAGACTGTATCTTCACAGACGTCTGAATTCAACAGGTCTGACATTTCAGTTCAGGATATTTTACCCTTTTAAGCACATATGAATAGAATCTGAGCAGGCAGCTAGGTTGGACTATGTTCACCTGTTTTCCAGTCTGACTGTACCTTCTGTTAGAATTTAGTAGTTTAGCGTAAAGATAAAGAAGTAGAGTATCCCATATGGAAGGGAAGCACAGTGTCTCTCCCAAGGGCACATCCCACTGATCAATTTATTCCTTGCTCAGGGGAGGCATCTTAGGAAGCTAATGATCATGAGTGATGCACTGGGGGCAGCAGCCTCTCTGTACGTGCCAGACACCTTGCCATGCCTCTCAGCTGGCTGGATGTGTCCTCGCTTGCTTTGCAGTTCTTCAGCCCATGCTGCAGACGCCTCTGGGAATTGGCTGTGCAGCTGAGAAAAATAGCTAGGAAGATATTTGTTAGCTAACACATAACCACCTGAAAGAAACAGCATGAAAAAAAAAATCTCTTTTAAATCTTAGCAATAAAAATGAAGTCCCTCCAGTTTTCTCATTTCCTTTGTTTTATCATAACTGCTATCTAGGCAATAAATAGACAATAAGAAGCTGCAATTAGAAATAAGCAATTGATCTTACCCAGACAATGTCAAATTTATTTAAGTCAATATAAAAGCCTTCTTTGAAAGGCTTAAGTGTGATGACATCCCTCCTATTATCTGTTAGATGATGTTTAACTAGATTAAAATTGCAATTTTTTAATTCATTTGTTCAAAATAAAAGACTTACATTGGTGGTTGTCTGTACATGTTACAATATCTGTAAAGGTAAATCCTAGAGAGTCTTAAAGTCACTGGATGTAGTAGACAAGAACAATCTATTGGGTAGATACAGGAAGATTTGACAGGGTTAAAATGGTATGTTTACAAATTATTCTTAACAGCAGCCTTCTTCATGGCAATGAAAAAGGAAAAGTGCGGTTTTCAAGGTCTGAGCAAAAGCACTGCAAGGCAGCACTGCAGACACACTCAGCTTCAACCCAAGCAAAAGTCAAGATGGTGCTCTTATCTAAAGTGGCTGAGAGAGGAGGCTGGAGAAGACAGTCTGCACTGAGCACTGAACCTCTGTGAGCACTGCCAGAAAGACTGGCCAAAGCTTTATTTTAAACAGGCATCTGGAAAAAACACTTATGTACGCAGCTAATCACAGGGATGACCATTGGAGCTGTGCAACTGATGAGATTTACCAGAATGCGTGTGCCAACAGGGGAACAGGGCACCAGACTATGGCTGGACCTCCAAAGGACACTGTGGAGGCCAGGACAACCAGTAGGCCAAGAGGAGTGTATGGGAGTAACATGATTTTGGACAGCATGGAAAGTACCATTTCAAGAATAGCACAGGTCTAGTTTTATGCTATGGTTGAGAGGAATCATTTCAGAGGTACCCTAAGCAGACAGACAGGAATGCTGGGTAGCTTTGGGGAAAATTCAGGAGGCAAATGTAGACAGCACAGACTTCAGGAATGTAAATAGGAAGAAATCCATGGAGCAGCTGTTAGAAGTTATGCCACAATCCAAAGGCAGAGCACAGAAAAGGGACCTGTTAGGTTGGGGCAGATAACGCCCATGGATGGGAAGGTGAGAAGCTTGTCCCAACTCTTTTATAAAATCCTGGACAATTTCCATCTAACAGCCTCCACTATGGATTGCCAATTCATTGAGTTTCCAGCTGTCCTGGAAGCCCCAGGTGCTAACTAGGGATACTTCTGCATTAACAAGTTTTGATGACTTACTTTGACAATCCAGGCATGCCTCTGTCACTTCTCTATCCCACCTATTTCTTATATTCTGCTGTAAGTGAAAAAACCTAATCTGTGGAGATGAGCACTGAAGAGATAAAGTTCCTGCCTTGGTTCCTCCCTACGCTCCTCATTTGATACTCCCTCATGCAGAGGCAGACTGAATATCGATCACTTTCCTGTCCATAATTTAGTAACCTGACTTGTTGTAAACACCCTTCAGTCTTCAAAACCAGACCAGTAGAGAATCTTCTTGATTCTCCTAGAGTGTGAAGTTAACTTGACATTTTTTAGGTCAAAAATACAAATAACATGTGCAATGTGCATCCCAAGCAAGGGATAAATGCTTGTAAAAGCAGGGCTGTGGTTTTTGATCTTAGGTGAATAATACAGAATCAGGCGAGTATTCACCTCAAAAAGAATATGAAGTGAGTCCGTGGAGAACAAGAAGTAGACTGTGGAATTCAGAAAGTATCAGAATAAAATTTTAAAAGAATAAAATTGAGTTAAATTAGGCCATGCAGATGTAAAGGGAAAAGTGAAAGATTTTTGATCATGTAAATGAAGGAGTGAATTTGTGGTCTGGCCCCAGAGCCAAAGGAATGCCTTGTCCCAGTTTTCAGACTCCCACTGGGACTCTCAGCAAGCCACAGCAGCCCCTCTGTTCACAATTACAGCATGAAGTATATTTCATTTCACAGAATCACAGAACTGTAGGGGTTGGAAGGGACCTCCAGAGACCATCGGGTCCAACCCCCTGCCAAAGCAGGTTCCTCAGAGCAGGCTGCCCAGGTAGGCGTCTAGATGGGCCTTGAGTATCTCCAGAGAAGAAGACTCCACAACCTCCCTGGGCAGCCTGTTCCAGTGCTCCGTCACCCTCACCCTAATGAAGTGCCCCTCACATTCAGCCGGAACCTCCTGGGCTTCAGTTTGTGCCCGTTGCCTCTCGTCCTGTCACTGGGCACAAAACAGGCCCAGCTCTCTCAGCCTGCCTTCATATGACAGGTGCTCCAGGTCTCTAATCAGAAATAGTGTTTGTGTTTCAGGGAAAACCTAAATGTGAGCTGGTTTTGCTTCAACCTGATTTGAATCTGTACCATTTGAAAGCTGCTGGGAAGGCAGGAAGGCAGGCAGGCAGGCAGGCAGGAAGGAAGGAAGGAAGACATTATTTGCAAATATGACAAAGAGTTTGGGGGCTTAAAGTAATTCTTAGGAGCAGGGTATGGTGTTATGTTTGTTCTGATTTATGTGTAGAAATGGGGAGTCAGCTTCCAAACTGGCGTGTGTCACTGCCTGGCCCCAGTGGAGCTGTCACACTCCAGGCTTGCACAGAGCACAAACCAGGAAATAATTTGACTCAAGCTAATAGTAAGTCAAACAAAGGGCTTTACATAGTAAAACATTGAGCCAGCAGATTATAAACAATCCCTTAGTAATGCTATATTTCAAATTCCTTGACTCTTTATGGAGTACAGGAGAAGCATCAGTTAAAAGGGGATGAGCCAGCCTCTCCCCTCAGCTAATGGTGTAGGAGGGTTGGGGGGGATAATTAATTTCATTGCTGTGATGTATTTTAAGGTCTCCACTGGAAAAACATTGCTAAGTACAATTAGCAATTTTAAAAAGAAGGAAAGAGGTGAAAATGGAGGGAAGGAAAGAACCCAAATCCCTTAATTGCCATATGAAAAGTTTAAGAAAACAGGCTTTACTTGCTTTACTCGCCATTACTCAAGTGTGCTGATGGGTGGCCCGTGCAGGGTGACTTGCACAGGACTCCGGAGGCTGATATTCACAGCTCCGTTGGACAAACAGGCCAGCACAAGACTAACATGATTAATGTTCTATGTTAAATCTTCATAAATTTTTCATTATTATTAACTTTACATGAAATTGGGCAACTGAGTTTCTGGGAAACAGTATGGAGATGTACTACACTTGAACTGAGCTTCGTCTCAGTCAAGAGATCAACAAAAATGGAGGGATGATCATACTCTGACAGCTTTTGCACTCAGTAATAAATGCAGGTAGCAGCTCAGCAGCCCAAATATACCAACTATTTTGTTTACCTGCAAAAATTATGTGTAGTCCTGTAATAGGATTACCAGACACTTTTCTGATGGTCTATAGTTGTGCTGAATTATTTGTTCTCAACTGTTTGAACAGCTTTCATTTGGTTAATATTAGACATTTTGCAAGGTTAGATTTAATTGTTTATACATGTAAAGCCATAAATAACTGGTGAACCAAACAATTCTTTTTCAGATTGCTCACATTTTTTTTTTTTTTCCTGAAATAAAAGAATGCTCTGCAGCAAGTTTATCAAAATAGATGTAGATGCTGGCACTGAAAAATTGTTTGGAAGAGGATGTAATTAATGATTTGTAAGATTTGGATCTGTAAGGTATGTTTTATAATATGTCTGTTTTGCCTGATATCATGTTTTGCCTGATACCATGTTTTACTTCATACCATGCTTTACCTGATGGCTGCTAGAAGTGTCTTAACTAAGGCTGCTGACAAGTGACATGTTCTTCCTGACGTGTTCAGTGACATTTCTCTTTGCCTCATTAGCAGAGAGTGCTAATTATTTTGATAGTGCATAGCCAAACCAGTCTGGGAAAGAGAGCTGATTTCTGTCCTACCTCCTATCAAACATTACTTACCATTTAAGCTCTAGTCAAAGAACTCCAGACCTAGTTCTCATTTATGGCTTTTTAAATAAGAAGAATCAAAACCCAGATCTTGATTAAGAACTAATTATTTAAACTTGCAGAAACATTTTTATCTGGTAGTGTTAAAGATGTGATCTTCAAAGATGTGCAGCTTGCACTGACATCCTGAAAGGTGCAAGTGATCACTTTGTAGTGGGACCATTAAAGCTGGCAAGACTTAAACTGGTCCTGGGCCTGCTCTGTCTTGCAGGAGATGGGAGATCTTTTGTTTGTTAGAGCCTTTCTTATGTTTAGACTCCTGCTTTCAAGCATCTATTCACTTATCTATGGATAACTTTCCTTTAAGACTGTATAGCTGTGGTCAAAGCCCTGGAAGGTCTCATGCCTGTTAAAAGAGCTCTGCAGTAAGGGATGCCATACATTTAAGGAAGGAAAAGGAACGAGAAAAATGACAAGGACAGAAAACTGGATGAGGCTATAGGGTTTAGGGAGAGGAAGGTTTTGTTCTGTCTCCACAGCCAGATTCCTGATCCACCATCTCATGTTCTGCATCAGGGCTGAAGACAGGATGGGAGATGTTTTCAATTTGGTTAAAATCCTGAAAAACCTGTGAGTCTTTTAACCATTGGACTTACTTGTCAGAGGTCTGAAAAATAAGATTACTCAAATGACAGAATCCCTCCCTATATGGTATAGTTCAAAATATCCTTCACCTATTTATTTGTTTGTTTGTTTGTTTGTTTTTATGAAAAACCAGCCCAGGGCAGTTTCACCAGCTTTGACACAGGAACAGGACTGGCATCTCCTTCACTTAGAGCAATCAGTTGCTCCATGCATATGCCAAACAGTGTTTAGTTTATCAAACTAAATAATTCAATAATTAAATGGAAAGTTTCCAGATCAATATGTTGGACTTTAGTTATTCCCATCCATTTTTTCCTTATGAAGCTAACACATTAAAACAATCTGCTTGTAGGCAATGTTTCCAAGAAGAGTTTTTTTTCTGAATGTTCTCCCCAGCCAATCCCTCATTGAAAACAAACAGAAACGGAAACGTGTGCCAGTGGTGCTGATAGCAGGGAAGTGGGGGCATTAGCAAGCTGAGGACAGTGTTCAGCACTGCTCTGGTTCAGACGGAGGACAGCATGTGGGTCCTAAACAGCTTCAGGTTCCTTTCCTCAGTGTTTCTTACAGGAGAACAGAGTTAAACTGTGTTCTGAATAACCCTGACTAACCACTTTGAGAGAGCTCCGCATCTTCAAAAGAACCTGATAAAACGCACCAGCTAACATGCATTTTTTAAGAGCAGCTGTTACCATAATGACTGTGTGCAAAGAATAACAGAGCCACAAATCCCAGGCACCACATCCTGCAACAAAACCTGTGCGGATGTAACCTTAGGACCTCATTAGCCTAATGGGACTTACTACAACTAAGAAACATGTTGACAAGGGCCAATGGCTTTAACCTCTTGCCGTCCAAAACTCAGTTTTTCCCCTTACTTCTGTCTGCTTGGTCCAGCCCTGGGAATTTTGCCACTGAGAGCTGGCTTATAATAGCTGGATCGGCTCAGTTTTCCAAGTGCTTAGGGAAACTGTTGATGCTTGCACTGAGTGCTAGGCAGTAGCCAGTGACACTTTGGGATATGTTTGGCCTGACAAGGGAAAAGCACAGTGCAAGTGAGAGCTGGTGCTAATGAAATCTGCCTCCCTGGAATCTATGCAATATTGTCCTGTGCAATTTCAATTCATTCGGGATTTCCTCCTGAGAGCACAATTTTAATGCAGAGACAGCTCATGGCGGTGTATCAGAGCCATAGACACAGCAGACAAACATCAGTAAGACAGAGAAGACAGCAAGGAAGCACCAGGCAAAGCTCCAGAAGCAGCACGTACAATGTCCTAATGAGAGCTACAAAAAAGTAGCTTTTTGGGTGCTGTTTTAAAAAGGCAAAGACTCAATCTTGTTCAGTTTTGCACAACCCAGACACTTAGGTCATTTGCATTTTGGCTAGCTGCTCACTGAAAAGCAGTAAGTAGAGACTGCATAAAAGCTTGAATGATATTCAGAGAGAAAAGGGACCCTGAAAGCACCAGGTCATACATATTCTGCTTTCCATTACTTGATAAAAGAGTTTTTACCAAATAACTCCCAGGACTTTCTGCAAAGGCAGCTCGCAGAGGTATTCACATGCATGAAGGAGGTTTCAAGAGCATTTCCTCAAGTGGATCTGATCACTGTGCTCATTTCCATCGTCTTATGACCTCCACAGAAATTTCCATTTGAGCAAAAGCTCAGTTTGCGTGGCCTTTGAGAGCTGAACAAGGTGCTACCTCTCTATTTGATCCCAAGCACAAGCCCTGGGGTGGGTCTGGGCTTAGGTATGTTTGTGTTGGAGCCCTACCCGCTGTTTCCTCCGAGCAAACCCATCCTCAGAGCCTGCTTTTAGTTTTCCATCAGCCACACGGCAGTCATCGTGCTCACTGTGGCAGACAACCTCCCATTAATCATGCAAGATAAGCAGTCAGGCTGCTCTGCCTTCCACCCAGCTGATGTTGCAGCTCCCATCCGTCTTCCTTCCTTTTCTTTGAAAGCAAACAGTTCACCTTGGCTTTAAATCTGCACATTAAATCAAGAGGAATACCTGTCTTTTTTTAGCCTTTGAAAATATTTTAATCTGTTCCTTTCCGACAGACAGATATAGCTAGAATTACCACTAATGGGTTTCAATACACAAAGTTTTATGACTTGGTGGCTGACACTGCTTATATTATGTGGGTTTTTATTTCCATAATTGTGTTTGTCTTGATTCCCCAAACTGGTATTTATTAGCACAGAAGAACTGGCAGAGCTGATATAAGGAGCAGTATTTAAAATATATTTGTCAGCCAAAATGAATCTATGATAAAATGTGCCTCTCTGTGGGTTTCATAGAAAAAAGCCTTATTGAAGAGCTTTTTTTTGCGGGAGTTGTGCAATTATCCTGCTCTTAAATACAAATATATATGTGTACCAAACCAGTACTGGGTACTCATCTATCAAGTATAACACATGAGCAGAGATAAAATTAAGTGTAACCAAAATACTTAGCTTTCCAGAGATACAGGTTGGTCCTGTAGCCAGAACACCAAGGTAAAACAAAACAGAGAGACACATTTCACTGAAGCTGGTTTAGTTTCAGGTGTTTGGCTTTAGGTATCTGTGGCTTTACAGATTCTCATGGACTTGGCTGCGCTTTAACAGCCACAAGCCTGAGGTACCAGTTGATGTCTGAAGTTATTGCTTCTCACCAGGGTCAAAGTAACTTGCCTGAGGTCACACAAGGTTTTGCAAAGACCCCAAACTTATTTTTCCTGTCCTGTCCTGCCCACTTTAACCAATACGCATCCTATACCCGTTGCCGTGCTGGTGGGCTGCTGCCGCTTCTGCAACACAGCTGCTCTGGCATCTGCTCCGAGCACCCCACTGGTGCTGCTCGCAATGGAGAAGTACCCCAGGAGCTGACAGAGGGAGGGGATTTTAACAGTCCTGCAGAGGCTTCTCACTGCAGTCTCATAGCCTGTAGTGGTCCTCGGGGGGATGATCTGTGTCCTCTCCATGTCTGTAGGTTTTTACCACCTTTGTCATGACAGCAGCACAGAGCAAAGCCCTAGCAGGAGGAGGTGAGCAATAGGTGTATGCAGGGAGAAGCGCTTGGGCCTTGAAGGTGAGCTGGGGAGGGAGTTCATGAATCACCCCAAGTGTACAAGGAGATAGGCACTGCCTGCAAACCTGCAGGTGGGGAGGAGAAGGAATTTTTATGACTGACTGCTATTAATAAACCCT